>NW_016819479.1:332693-345938 GCF_001698545.2 Rhinopithecus bieti | reverse complement strand
TTTTTTCATGTTCTTTTTTTTTTTTTTTTTTTTTTTTTTTGAGACAGATTCTCACCCTGTCGCCCAGGCTGGAGTGCAGTGGCGCAATCTCAGCTCACTGTAAGCTCCACCTCCTGGGTTCACACCATTCTCCTGCCTCAGTCTCCCGAGTAACTGGGACTGCAGGCACCCGCCACCATGCCCAGCTAATATTTTGTATTTTTAGTAGAGACGGGGTTTCACCATGTTAGCCAGGATGGTCTCAATCTCCTGACCTCATGATCCGCCCGCCTCGGCCTCCCAAAGTGCTGGGATTACAGGCGTGAGCCAACGCTCCTGGCTGGCTCTTTTAATAAAAAAAGAAAAAATATAATTTCTCTTGCAGTCAACTGAATAAGCAGATATTGAGATAATTATCCACAAAGTGAGAGTCTTTGTGGCAGTACATTAATCAGGAAATATTTACTGAATATTTTCTTCCATATGTCAAGCATTGTGCTAGAGGTCAAGGTGAACAACATAGAGAGGTTCCCTAGACAGGTTTTCAGTTTAGCAGGGAAATGAAGGTGTAAGGACACATAAATGATGACAAATTAATTACCATTGTACAAAGAGAGGTTAAGGGAGGTATACAGATTGCAAAAGCAGTGTATAAGAAGTGTACTCAAAATAACTGAAGGATCAGGAAAGATTTGTGTACGTGAGTGCTAGAAACCTCAAGGTTGAAGAAGAAATGTTCAAGTTGTGTGTGTGGGGTGTGTGTGTGTGTTTTCACAGATTCACCTATACACAAACACCTACAGTGGAACAGAGGGCAGAAGGACAGATAAGAGAAAGAAAAATATCTTGAAACCATTTGAGGAGATAAAACAAGTCCATTATTCCTTAAATATAAGAGTGAGGGAGTGATGCAGGGTGAGACCAGAGACCTTGTAGGTCAATATAGAGACTTTGGACTTTATAATGAGAACAAGGGAAAGTCATAAAACATGACCAGCTAAAAAGTGAGTTTCTCTTTACTTGAGAAACATTAAGGGAAATGAATATTCTGTAAACCTCTAGCAATTCTCCTACTCAGTTATATGTCTCTGGAGGATGGGGTCCACATTAAATGTATCCCTGTGTTTTACACTGTGCTTTTTAGGGGGGAAAAAGCAGATTCATAACTAACTCCAGTGCAGCACAAGAACCCACAAGAGTCCTAAAAAGAGAACAAGTGGATGCTACTAGAAATCAGCACTGGGAAAGGTCACTTGGAGAGGGGAATAGGTCATAGCTTTCTGTAAGATGTTACCTAGAATAATACATGTGATAGGCTAAATAACAGCTCCTAAATCCCCAGAACCTGGAGATGTTACTTTATATGGCAAAAGGGACTTTGTAGGTGTGATTACATTAAGGACCCTGAGACAGAGAGGTTATCCTAGATTCTCCTGAATTATCTGGGCAGGCTCTAAAGGTAATCACAAGGGTCATTAAAAGAGAGAGGTAGGGAGATCAAAGGAGGAAGAAGCAATGTGACCATAGAAGCAGGAGAAGGAACAGTGATATGATGGGGTGCTGTGAACCAGGGAGTGCAGGTGGCTTCTGGAAACTGAAAATAGCAAGGAACTCGATCCTCCTCTGGAGCCTCCAGAAGGAACCAGTCCTGCCATATCTTGATTGAGCCCACTAAGGCTTGTTTCAGATTTCTGATCTCCATAACTGTAAGGGAATAACTTGAGGTTTTCAGTCACTAAGTTGGTGGCAATTTGTTAGAGCAGCAGTAAGAAATTAACAAAATAGATGTGATTCCCATAGAGTACATGGAAAAAATATAATACTAGAAGGACAATTATTTGCTTCATGTTGCCCATTACAGTCTTGGTTTATGACTATTACCCCAGCTTTTCTTTTATCAGCAGTGTTCCCTTTTTCTCCACAGATACCCTTATTTGGATTATAAATCTCTGTAAACAGAGTTATTGAGGTAGGTGTTTGGAATAGCAAGCAGAAAACTGAGGGTCAAAGGGACATGCAGGCAGCCTCTACTTTCCATTCTAGTTTGCATAAAACACATCTAATGAGTAACCACAGCAATGCTTATAAAACTAAAAATTACGTATTGATATATTGCTTGAAAATGTGTTCTTAAAGAAAGAAGAGAAAAGGAAGCCATGGCTCACTTTATTCCTTCTAGTCTCCTAGTTTTGACTTCATGTAATAGGGCAGCCCTGCAGATTACTGGAGTCCATGAGATGATGATGGAAGGTGTACACAGTCCAAACATTTTAATACCAGTCTCATAGATAACACCATTAGCACAGACAACCTATACAGAGCTTGAAGATCACTTAAAAGCAAAGATGCCATGTTTGGAATTCTAAGAGGTAGATTTGAGGTTTCTGTGGGGAAAAAAAATCTCTCTGGATTAAGTGTATGTTAAAGAGATCCCCAGCATCCTATATGCCCACTAGTTTCGTTAAGTCCCCTATCAGCCAGGCGAAAGAACAATCTCATCACAAGGAGGTTGTTCGATTTGTCTTCTTGACTAACACCAGTTTTATCTTATGAGTCGTGCCACATCCATCTCTTAAGAACCAACAAGGGTGTTCAAGTTTGTCACATTTAAGGCCCAAACTCCTTTTGCTGTGGCCCCTCCTAGTCAATCTGTTACAGTCGCATAGTCCAATCCACCAGGTCTGCTCCTCATCCCTGCACACCACATGTCCATTCTCTCTCATATCACAGCCCATGCCCTCCTCTACACATGGGACACCATCCCTCCTCTCTCTTATCCTTCAAGGACAAGCTCATGAACACTTTGATTCTCCCTATAGCTCTGCAGGGCTCTGGCTTGTCTGAGTATCTGTTGCATCTATATCCCACTATTATGTGCCACTTGTTGAGTCACTTCAATGTGTCAAGCATTGTACTAGTCACTGGTATGTAATTGGTAAATTTTCAAAAAGGACATAGTCCCCTGGCTTCAGATAAATAGCCAAAAATCAAGAAGCAAATAAGAAAATAATCACATATCATGATAAACGTTACAAGGGAAATGAACAGGAGATGGTGCTAGAGAAAATATTAGGAGCATTTACTTAAACAGGACAGTTACTAAGGAGGTAACACTAAAGCCAACACCTGAAGAAGCCCTCAGCCATGCAAAATCTACCAACTACACCATTCACAGCTAGTAGAACATCAATGTCAGAGTATACTCTCATAATTGAGTTTAACCATCTAAGAGAAAACAAATGGGAGTTTCAAAACTCTGAACAACTTTCCTAAGACTGTATAGCTTGAGGTGGATCTAGAACTATAAAAACTGGGGTTCCTGACTCCCAGCCTGAAATCAGGCTCAGGCATCAGCTCCCCCACTGGTTATTTTGTAATTGTCTCATGATTCTTGATGAGCAGATGCTAAGTCTTACACTTTTATTTCCTACAACTCTGCGTATATAAAAGCTTCTCAATAAATATTTAACCAATTACGGCTATTTTTTTACCCCTGTAACAGTAGCCGTGTCTTGCTTCTATTTTCTGGGCACTTCTGCTGCAGCTCACACAATAACGGGTTGGTGTTTAACAGTGTTGTATAGGAAATGTAGCATCCACGTTTCTGCACAGTGGAGGAATTCCTATTTTTGCTTACATCCAATTTGGAGTCACTCATCTCATCCTTGTGTCAGATCCCGATACCTTTTCTTGGTCCAGCAGAGCCAGAACATAAAGGGCAGCTGGCTGGGAAACAGAGGACACAATCGCTACACACGGGTTGCTCTCTGCCAGGCAACTTTTCTACCTTTCTCTAGTGAGCTCCTTCTCCCTTTCTCCACCAGTACTATTTGCATTTCTCATCACATTTCCTTCCAGACCCCTTGCTTTTCCTTATTCCTCAAAATTCATGAGAAAATTGAGGTCATCAGCTGGGAACTTCCACATCTTTCCAAACCGCCATATTGTTCTCTCTTCCACCTGCCATCTCCTCCTCCTCTTTCTTTCTCCCCAGTGCTCCCAGCCCCCTTACAATTGAGGAAGTATCTTTCCCTTTGCCAAACCCAGGCCTTCCACATTGGTTCTGGATCCCATCCTCTCATATCTTCTCACCTTTTCCAGGATTTCCTGTCTTCAGTTATCCTCTGTCACCTGAATCTTCAAATTCTCTCTTTCTACAAAATCACTACCCTGAGCATTCAAACACATCTGGGTACCATTTCAACCAAACTTCCACTGACAACTATATTCACCTCTGGCTTCCACACCACTTTTGTTTCTCTTTATATCAAGCATTTCAAAAAAAAACAAAACAAAACAGAACTACTTAAGCTGTCTGAACTACCTTTAAAAAAAAAAGTACAACACTAAAACTATTTGGGACATATAAAATATACACTAATTTTCAAAAAGGCAATAACAACCTAAAACCCACTTCTTTGTGATAACTGCTATTAACATTTTGAAAACTTTTCATGCTTCAGTTCATATGTCTTGAGTCCATGAATATCTATAATTTTCATATTTCATTATTATCACCTTGTTTAAACGTAGGGTTTTTTCCCCTCCTCCCCCTCCAAAATGACAATATACCCCACATGTAGCCAATGTTAACCTGGTCTGAATCCTTTTTCCTTTCTTGATGGAGTTTCGCTCTTGTTGGACAGGCTGGAGTGCAATGGCACAATCTCGGGTCACTACAACCTCCGCCTCCCAGTTCAAGTGATTCTCCTGCTTCAGCGTCCCAAGTGCCTAGGATTACAGGCACCTGCCACCACACCCAGCTAATTTTTTGTATTTTTAGTAGAGACAGGTTTCACCATGTTGGCTAGGCTGGTCTCAAACTCCTTACCTCAGATGATCCACCTGCCTCAGCCTCCCAAAGTGCTGGGATTACAGGTGTGAATCACCACACCCAGCCTAAATCCTTCTTTTAAGTCTTATTGTTAATATAATTGCTTTCAAAGATACATATGTACATTATATGGGTTTTCTGAACCATTTTTATCCCCCATAAACAGTAGATAGCAGATATTTCTCCAAATTAACAGAGATACATCAAATTGATTCTTTTTAACAGCTGTATAATATCTCATCTTGAAAATGTAGCACAAATTATTCAACACTTCTCTAGTGACAGGCATTCACTTGATTTCCAGTTTTTGAAGTGCTTATTTTTTTCTTTCTCCCTCAAAGACTGATACAAACTAATTATTCTTGTATATGTATTCTTACATATTGAATCCTTTATTTACCCAGGCTGTCTGGTTTCATAGCTGGTATTCTTAATTTTGCGTTATTTTCTTTTAATTTTTTTCTGGTGTGATAGATATAAATTGATATGTTCTCTTCCTTTAATTCCATTTTTTTCTTAATACTAAAGTGGTGAAACATCTTGTCAAATATTTATTTCTCATTTAGTTATGTCCTTTAAGAAATTATTGATTCATGTTTGTGTCAGTTAGGGATTAAACTGAGTCTTTAAAAGAAAGTCCAAATAAGAGTGACGTTCCAAGGGCTTATTTCCTTTCATACATAAACAAGTGTAGAGGTGAGCAGCCCAGTCCTGCTGCAGTGGCTCCGCTAGATCACCAGGGACCTGGGCTGCATTGAGCTTTCCCGCTCATCCCTCCTTGGGGCATGAACCCCTGTCCACATTCACAAAGTAGCTACAGAGCTCCAATTAATCAGAGAAAAAATAAAGTAAAATGCAAAAGGCAAGAAGCACTTTTTCAGAAGTTCACATAGCAACCAGTGCTCCATGCCTCCTTGGCCAAGACCACATGACAAGGATACTCCAGTTGCAGGGGAAGGTACAGTCTCTTAGCTGGATCCATGCCACCCTAAATGCAATTAGTGTTCTAATAGTAAGAGAAAGAAAAACAGAGAATGGTCACTAGATAGACAACTTGTCATTAGAATAATATCTTTGCTCATTTTTTTCTATTGTCTTCGTTTCATGAATTTATAAGAACTCTTTCTCTGTGTAGCTATTAATCCTTTACTTGCCATCTGTTTGCATATATTTTTCCCTAGAGCTCTTTTGTCTACTGACACAGACACTAATTCAAGAATTATTTAGTGAGTTCCTTCTGTGTGCCAGGCATTGCACTAGGAAACTCGTAAGGAATGAAACCAGCAAAAATCCCTGGGGCTTATATTCTAGTGGAAGAATATACAGGAAAAATAAAATAAAATGCACAGTATGTTAAATGGTCATAATTCTGATGAAAACAAGAAAAAAGAAGGACAGGGAAGACAGAAATACAATTTTAAGTAATGTGGTCAAAGTCCACTACTGAGAGGATGGCATTTCTAAAAGAACTTGAAGAGATGTGGGAATAGTTGAGCCATCAAACTATCTATAGGAAGAGAGCGTTAGAGAGCAAAGGACAGGGTAATAGAAGTTAAAATAGTGTGTTAAAAAGAGTATAGCATGTAGGGTAGTAGAGTCACTGTGAGGAGTTTGAGTTTCACTTCTGTTGATGTGGACAACCACTGGAGGGTTTTTTGTGGAAATATATGACCTAATTGTTTAAAGGATTGCTCTGACTGTTCTGTGGAGGATAGATTGTTGAAAGGATAAAGACACGAAATGGGTCGGATGTAGTGACTCACTCCGGTAATCCCAGCACTTTGGGAGGCTAAGGCGGATGCATCACGAGGTCAAGAGATCGTGACCATCCTGGCCAATATGGTGAAACCTCGTCTCTACTAAAAATACAAAAATTAGCCGGGTGTGATGGCAGGCACCTGTAATCCCAGTTACTTGGGAGGCTGAGGCAGGAATCGCTTGAACCCAGGAGGTAGAAGTTGCAGTGAACCAAGATAGCACCACTGCCCTCCAGCCTAAGTGACAGAGTGAGACTCCATCTCAAAAAAAAAAAAAAAAAAAAAAAGACGCAAAACGGGAGACTACTTAGGAGGCGATGGTAACCCAGATAAGAGTATATAAATGTGTGATAAGTGGTTGGATTTTGTACATATTTTGAAGATAGATCAACAAAGTTTACTGTTAGATCAGAGGTGGGCTGGAATTGAAAAAAAGTCCAGAAAGACTCTAAGATGTTTGACCTAAGCAAGCAGAATAATGGATTTACCAGTAATCGTATTACAGAAGGCTTTGGGTGCAACAGATGTGGGAGGTGCTGAGAATCTGGAATTGAGGGGTGTGGTCAGAGCTGAATACTTATAAATTTGGGAAGTTTTCAATGTAAAATGTTTTTCAATGTGATGAGATTAGGTAAAATTGAGAAGACAGTGAGTTTAGTTAAAAATCAGAAAATATCCAAAGAACTGTTTGTATGATAGAAGAAAAAATAGAAAAGTAGGTGTGTTCTATTTGGGAAAGTGCAGCCACTCCTCTTGGCGCAATTGTCACTCACATGCTAATGACATCTGACTGTATATCTCCAGCAAAGGGGTTTTTCTTCCCACAATCAAGATGCTTTCTCACAACTCCAACGCAATCTAATGAGACTTCTACAAGGCTTTTTCTTATCCCACATTCCAAACTCCTTCATTCCTAAGTTTTGCTCAAGTTGTTTATTGCCAATGATTACAAACTATCATTAAACTTCTTCTTGAAGTATTATTACTTTTATTTTAAGAAATTTTAGTTATCCTTTATAGTATACATTCTCAGGCACTCTTTAAATTAAAGTATATGTTCTGTACAATTTACACATTTCCACCAGGCATAGTAGCTCACTCCTGTAATCCCAGCACTTTGGAAGGCCGAGGCTGGTGGATTGTCTGAGCTCAGGAGTTTGCGACCAGCTTGATCAACATGGCAAAACCCCATCTCTACCCCAAAAATACAAAAATTAGCCAGGCGCAGTGACGTGTACCTCTGGTCCCAGTCATTCAGCAGTCTGAGGTGGGAGGATCGCTTGAGCCTGGGAAGCAGAAGTTGCAGTGAGCCAAGATTGCACCACTGCACTCCAACCTGGATGACAGAGTGAGACCTAGTCTCAAAAAGAAAAAAATTTACACATTTCCTCTTATCTTCACCTTACCTTACCCCAGGGTCTCTGTTTTTATCAACACATATGTTGTTTGACTACAGGTACTTGGTTAATCTTTTATCTAAATTACTTACATCTGCACCTGTCTATATTTTGCTCTGATAAAACGATGATGTTGTGCTTGGTTTGGGATTTTAGGGTTTCACTATTGATGTTCATCATATTGTTGTATGCACATTTTATAAAAGGAACAGAAATAGACACTCCTCAATATATCTACCTTTATTTCTTTATCGAAAAGATATCATAGAGAGTTGGCTCAGGAGGAATCCCAACAGAAATATCAAAATTCTTCAAGTAGAAGAAAGTGCAATCATTAGGATCCCAGAAACCTTACAGCAAGAGGCACAGAGTTATAGATAACTGCATTCACATACACACATGTAAACATGAAAGTCTGGAGCAACCCTACACATGGCCTAGGTCTCACTAATGGATAGATTAATGTCCCCCTCTCAGATCAAGAATTGGAAAACCAACTAATTGTATATATCATGATCCAATCTATTATCCATCTGGCATTCATATAATTCAGTGGTCTCCAATTTATTATATGCTCTTGGTTATATATAAACACATGGACACGTACGCCTGAAAAAAAGTTTTTGCAAAACATTCCTTTACTATAGAAAGTGTTTCTTACATACTTTATTCTATATCTTTTCTTAGATTGTTGGTTATTCTTCCCTAAATTTATAATATTACATACTCATGATTATATCCCGCAGCTTGAAAGAAACACCAATTTACTGTGCCTTTTAGTACACTAAAGCAAAATAAAACAATAATAGCTAACATTTTTCAGAATGTATGCACAAGGAACTATGCTAAGCACTTTACATGGATTATCTCATCTAATCCTTAAAATAACCCTAAAAGTTGAGTACAATGATTATTTCCTATAGAATGTAAAGGAGAGAACTTGAGAGTTAGAATGGTCAGTTAGTTTGCCAAAGGTGACATAACATAGCCATATCATTCTAGACACAATAATTGATGATAATTGCTACATCCTATTACCTCCTATCTCATCCTCTCATCCAATCATAGCTCACAGTAGCCTCAAACTACTAGGCTCAAGCAATCCTCCCACCTCAGTCTCTCTAGTAGCTTGGATTACAGGTGCACACCATTATATCCAGCTGATTTTTCACTGGACAAACATATCTTGAAAAATATAAAAGTCTCCAAGATGCATGAATTAGAAATCCTTAGTGAGACTTCCTTCCCCATATGCCCTCCATCCCAACAGCCCTTCCAGTCCTTCTTTTAGGAGGATCTGCAGTGGTCACTCGTGGTGCTTCTGATTTTCTTCATTCTAGATGTCTCCATACATTGACTGGTATCCTTTGTTTTCATATATTATCTGCTAGGTCATAACGATCCTAAATGCTTATCTTTTTTCATGACCTTTCTGATTAAATGCCTGCTGCTGATTGGCTAATTCAGTATTCCTGGTTAAATTCCTGGAGGGAAAAAATCTGTTTGGTTCAGTTCATCTTCTCACAGCTAGTAAAGGCATCAGTTTGTGCTTATTCTTGCACCCTTGCATATGTGGTCCAACCCTGTGTTTACAACAGTCATGGCACCTTATCACATATATAACGCTCTACGTACTTTTCATTCTTCCTTATTAGACTGTAAATTCCTTGAGAGCAACAGGTATGTCTTGTTTACCATTGTACCATGCAATCTTAACTAATAGGGTAGACCTGTGTAACAGAGACATGAAATTAAAGGAGTGAACTTGCTGATACAGCAGCAACCACAAACAAGAAAGAGAGATAATGAAGTCATAGAACAGTAAATTAGAAATAGGGAAGAAGTAATAGAAAGGCTATGTAGATAACATTCTGACATTAGCAACAAGACAGTATCCAGGGGGAGAGTATAAACATTAGGGCTAACCAGGCACAGTGGCTCATGCCTGTAATCCCAACACTTTGGGAGACCGAGGCAGGAGGATTGATTGAGGCCAGGAGTTTGAGAATACCCTGGGAAATATAGTGAGACACCCATCTCCACAAAAATAAGAAAAAATATCTGGGTGTGATGCTGTGCACTTGTAATCTCAGCTACTAGAGAGACTGAGGCAGAAGGATTGCTTGAGCCTAGTAGTTTGAGGCTACAGTGAGCTATGATTGGGCCACTGCACTGCTGCCTGGGCAACAAAGACCTTGTCTCTCAAAAAAAAAAAGAAAAAAGTTAGGGTAATATAAGTAGCTCTAACCAGAGACCACACATGACCTTAACCTTCCTTCAGAAAAAGAAATGAAAGATGACGCCAAAGGGCTTTTACCTAAGCAAGAATATGGAAGTAAATAATAGAGAACTGTGTTTGCCGCAAGCTCAAACTGCAACAAACACACATAAGATGAATTCAATATGTTGAAAACACTCAGAAAAGCAGCATTGGTCAATTTGACTAGTATTTCTGTGTTAATTAAGCAATTTTCTGAGTCAAATGTTGTCTGGTTTGAATCACAAAAAGTCTAGGAAATGAAGACATGTTGGGCTCTAGGGAAGACAAAGGGTCAGAAGGTAAATCATGTCCCAGCTATTAACATGCCAGAATTGGTTCTCATGGACCAACTTCAGGTCTTAAATCAACCAACAACTTCCAAAGCATAAGGAAACGTAAGAGAATAAATGAGGCCCTGGCTGCTATGTATCTCTCTTATACACACTTTCAAAGCCAAGCAAATGTGAGTCCTGCTATATTAAAAATCAATCTAGGCTGGGTGCGGTGGCTCACCCCTACAATCCCAGCACTTTGAGAGGCCAAGGCAGGTGGATCCCTTGAGCCCAGGAGTTCAAGACCAGCCTGGCCAACGTGGCAAAACCTCATCCCTGAAAAAAAAAAAAAGTAAAATAAAAAAATTGGTTGGGTGTGGTGGTGCATGCCTGTAATCCCAGCTATTTGGGAAGCTGAGACAGGAGAATCACTTGAACTCAGGAGTCAGAGTTTGCAGTAAGCTGAGATTGCACCAGTGCACTCCACCCTGGGCAATAGAACAAGATGCCATCAAAAAAAAAAAAAAAAAAAAAATTCCATCTAAGAATGATAATCCTACCTCAGTCTTCCAAAACACATTGCTGTTGCTACATATTCTCACCAGTATGAGAAAATCAAATTGATTTTATAGAACTAAGTTGCATATAATACTGCATGTAATCTAATGTTATTCACTAAGTATGTTTTTAAAATGATGCTACCAGATAATATAATGTTCAATTGGTATAATATTAGATTAAACCTGCTTCTCATTAGTCACCTAGAAATAAGTGTAACGTAAATATAAATAGCAGAAATTTAGAAAACATTTTAACTACTCCTTTATTGCTAAAAATATGTTGACTTTTCTTTTCCTTCACTCCTATCTCCTAATTTTTTGTCTCTAAATCTCTCATAGGTTTGCTTAGAGAATAATTCAGTTATCTGAATATTTCCAAAAGCATTATCCAATAGGTTCCTTAATCCGCTGTCAGTTTCTTGGTTGTTTTGCCTGTTGTCACATTTGCTTATTAGGCAAATTCTGCCCTTTGATGGCTATGCATGTGTTTCCAAGGACAGAGCTGGCCTTGTGTTTGTATGTCTCATCACTGTTTTCATTGCTACTCAGACTGTGCTTCTATTGACCAACTCCATGGATTTACATAAGCTCCTCTTATTTTCCTACCTCATCTCATTTTTATGACTTTTTAAGTGTTAGAAAACCCACACTTCTTCTGTTGAAGCCCATCAAATTTTCAGTAGTTGCCATCAGATCACCACGTTTGAAACAGAGCAAACTTTAAGTATTCATGGTTGACTGTTAAATCCTCCTTGAATTCCTTTGGAGATCATATAGGAAGTGATCACTTATAAGTAGGTTCTCTAGAAGGTTAATGAACAATAGTGTGGGCCATTGCTCCTGATGAAATAAACGATCCTGACCATGTACTTTAACATCGATAATGGAAAGGCATGTTTGCTATTTTTGAGTAATAAATCCTAAAATGTAACAATGCAGAGTTTGTATTTACTTAAATTATGACTTTCATTCCAAATGCTTTGATTAGCAACCACAAGGTATATGCCGTGATATATATATCTGGCATGTGATGCCATTTTCTTTATAAATAAATCACTCTCTGCCATCATTTCTAATTAAAATTTATGACTAAATATTTCAGATGGAAAAAAAATAACCACTGATATCAGGCCATTTATTGTATAACAACCGTCAACCTGACTCAGGGCTGCTGAGGACTCTGCTGGAAGCTAATTTCAAGCCAGCTAAAGACTATGGATAGCATTGAGGCAAAGTGTGTTGATAAACAAAGGAGAAGGCTCTGTAATAAGGTGAAAGCACAAAAACTACTCCAACTTTAAGAGTAGTAAGAACATTCCATTCTTATTATGATGACAATAAAGATCAGGAGTAGAGGAAAATCAACTGAATGACCAGTCATCATTTGCAAAAACCCATTGCTTTAACGTAAGTTATTCTGGTTTGGGAGTACAGAGGAAATATATTCTACATCACTGCATACAATGTAAAATGGAAAGTATTTCAAATGGCCAAAAACGTATCAAATACGTATTGCTAATTAAAGTTTTACACAAGCAGGCGCAACATTCTAGGGAGTTGCCAAAATGACAGTACTCACTGATTTAAGTGAAATTAGTCTAAAAAGACCAATAGAAGATGTGAGCTTAGGAAAGAGTTCTCAATAAAAAGTTAGGAGAAGTCAAAGGGAAGAGTGAGGAGGACCATGAAAATGAAGCAGTTGCCATATGCAAAGCCCCAGGTTGTAAGAGTTTATGCTCCTGTTTGGAATGCTACACGCATTTATTTGGCTGAAAAATATAAAGTGTCTCTTAGAAGCTTGGTATTTACAATAATAAGAACTAGAAGATCTGGTTGGAAACTATAGTCTCATAGCTTCCAAGGGCCAAGTTATCACTCAATAAAAATGCATTGAATGGAAACATGCATGTGTGAATGGGGAGAGACAAGAAAACTAACACTGGTAGACTACCTACTGCATAGGTGAAAGTGCTAGGTACTTACTTGATTTTATCCTTCAACTCCAAAATTTAGGTATCATCTCATTTTTGCAGATAAGCAAACTGAAGCATAAAGAGAACTGACCCAAGGTCAAAGAGCTAGAAACCGGGAAAACAAGGATTTGAGTGGAGAGCTAGATAACTTCTTGTTCTTTTTTACATTATGACTTTAAATCTATCTTTTTTTTTTTTCTTTTCTTTTNTTTT
>NW_016819479.1:317562-332485 GCF_001698545.2 Rhinopithecus bieti | reverse complement strand
TTTTTTTTTTTTTTTTTTTTTGAGATAGGGGCTCTCTGTGTCACCTATGCTGGAATGCAGTGGCATGATCATAGCTCACTGCAGCCTTATTCCTGAGCTCAATTGATCTTTCTGCCTCAGCCTCCCAAGTAGTAGCTGGAACTACAGGCTTTTACCACCATGCCTGGCTGTTTTTTTTTTTCTTTCTTTCATAGAGATAGGGGTCTTGCTATGTTGCCCTGGTTGCTCTTAAACTCCTAGCCTCAAGAGACCCACCTGCTTTAACCTTTCATTTAAATCTTAAATGAAAGAAAGGTTTCTGTTAGGAAAGAAGGCAGGCACAGTAGATGGAGCACTCCTCCCTTCTGAATGGGTCTCCCTACTCGTTCTTCTCCACTTTCTATCATCTGTAGATTGACTTGCCTATTCTTCACAGACAGTAACCACCACTGGCCTTCTGCTTGTTTATTTGCTTTAAAATAGTCATTGTTTTGTGGTTACTGACCCAACTCCTTTGCAAATATTATAGAGTCTTTTAGACCTCTTCTTTGGGGTAGTCAGCCAGTAAGCCCAACTGTATCATGTGTTATTTATCAAAGTAAAATTATATGGCTAGAAAAACACAGCACACAAATTATAGAGAGATACTTACATCTTCAGGCCAATATCCACAGCGTATTGTTTGCCTTCTGAAAAGCAGGTATTTATTTACATCATATTATGCAGTGAAACAAAAAATAATCTGGAATTTGTAAGTTAATTGACTGGAAATAATTATATCCAATGAATTAATGATGTCTATTTGTTCATGTTTTTCTGCATGTAATCTGACCTATATGTTTTAAAAATATAAACTTACTTCAGCATTTATTTTAAATTATGCCATTATTTATGTTCCTGTCAACTGATTTTGATGTACTGCACTTTTATTTTTGATAAGATTATTGACAAACCCATTCCTACATGAAGACAAAAGGCACAGAATATACATATATTATATATTATATATATAATACATATATGTGCTCATCTCTGACATTAACATAACTAATCTTTTTTAAAAGTATCATTAGTCTACATTTGCTGCCATAATACATTATTAATCTTTCATGATCAAATGTACACCAAATGTACATTTCTTACCTGACGAGAGATTAAGTAAATCCAATCATGCCCATTTTGGTAAATCTAGTCATGCCCTTATGATAATATGGCCAAAGCAACAAAGGCAGACAGAAGATTCTTAGGCAAACACCATTTCCAAGAATGCCAATGTTTATTGCCACTGAGTAGGTCCTATACAGAATAGGAACAAATATAATAAATTTTTGTGCACACTCTGACTACTGAGAATGGATCTGTACCACAGAAATTATTTTTTCACTTTGTTCTGCAAAACAAACAAACAAACAAACAAACAAACAAAAAGAATTAGCAAATACCTTGAAGATTCATTCCCAGAGGTACAGTACTCTCCCTCTACCTCAAATCCACCCCTGTAATCCACTCTACTCTGGTCTTTAACATATTGAGGCAGTTCAATATTTCTGTCAATGTTCATTACCTCCAAATACAATTATTATCATGCTCCAAAATACAAAAATGAATCTGATGTAATTCTCCTGTCCTCAAAGAGTTTACAGCTTGCTGGGGGAGAAAGAGAGTAGACAAGTGTAAAGCAATGCGTTGTGTGATGTAAGAGAATTATGCAGCAGCATGTGGTGGTAGGTGCACTCCCTTCTCCAAATATCCTGTTTTGTATCCACTGATTCACATGGTAGCTGAGGAGCTTCAAAGTAGGTAAAGCAACTTGTACTGTCTCTTAATTGGTATTTAGTTTTATCTGCCTGCCTAGGGGGAAGTCAAAATCCAGAGCCAGGATTATAGTATCCCTGAGAGAATGTATCATATGGACAGGAGTCTGGAAGAGTGCATGTCCACTAGTGAAGGTGCATGTCAGAGGAAAGGAAAGCCTGAAGGTAAGGCATCGTGGTGAGTACTTGAGCCCATCCAGAGTCAGCAAATGTGGTGGCATGTGTGCACAAGGGAAAGGGAGAATTCTGTGATGAAACGAAGGAACTTCATAAGCTCTATAGCATGCCAGAGCCCAAGCAAACCTCCTGCAGATACCTCTCACTGAGAGTAACCCCAGAGAGAGAAGAGTTCTGTGCCCATCATGGTGGAGGCTGCTAAGCAGTTGCACTAATGCAGGTCCCTGTGGCACAAAGAGGATAGCTTTAGTGTTATGGCAGCTCAGAGCAGTCAAAGCCAGTTTTTCAGACCACTAGAGATGATTCCAGAGTTATAAGCCAGGTGATGAAGTTTTTATACCCTATGGGAAGGAATTTATACTTTATCCTAAAGCCTGTTGAAGACTTTTGTTGAAATCAATGGTTTAATCAGATTTCTGTTTTAGGACAATCACTCTGGTAGTCTGGGGGAATTGGCTGGAATGAATTAAGGCATGAACACCCTGGCTTGGCCTGAACCAGTTAGGTAGGACAGCACTGCCATTTGCTGCCTTCTCCACAGATAAGTCAAGAAGACACAGCAGATTTCAGAGGGGGGATAATTATCCCGTTCACCAGGGATGACCCAACTAGGAAATACATGGAACAGTTAGGAGTTATATTGAGCAATCAAACTATGACAAATCAAATTTTAAATGTTGTATTTGTGAGACGAGTTGAGGAAGAAAACATAGTAGTTCAGAAATGGTGTTACAAATGAGAAAGAAATTGCAATAACCACATACATTTGGAAATCCTTCCAAAAAATAAAATTACGTGTTATATTTTTAACCTTTATCTTCACTGGAAGGCAACCATTACGGTAAGTAGATTAATTGAGAAGTGAATTAAAAACTTGGCAAATGGCTTCTAAAGACATGACCAGGTCAGTAACCCATTGTTCAGACCATAACATACATGCAAGGTATCCCACCATTCCATGAGACACCTGCTGGTAGCCAGTCATCAGTTTATGAACAGCTCTTATCCACTTAAGTTTCATAAATTTTTCGCATAAAGTAGTCCTTTTCAATGTATACCATGGGCTAGAAACCAACAGAATTTGCTTTTGGAAATAATTTTGTGACTAATCCTTTTCACAGGGTACAACTACTTTATTTCAGTGCTTGTGATGATGAAATGTGCACATATCACCAAATACTCAGAAGGTCTCACCCAGTCATAGTTAAAATGAGTTAAGGAGCTGCTTCTACGAAGTTAAAATGTCATCTACAAATTTAGTGAGATTAGCACTAAGGGGAAAAAAAGTTCAAAAAAGTAAAAAAAGATGTACAGATTTTAACATTATGCTAGCTTCATTGAAATAAGCAATCTCCTAGGTTTTACATCTAGGGGAAAAAAATCTATTCAGTTTTCAGTTAACCTTCAGATCAAATATTCCAATAATCTGATATTTCTCCATAATATATGCATCAGGGGAAGTATATAATATTAATTCTGAGGATATTCTCCTAAAATTAAGCCCTTCAAAATTTCATAGAGCCTGGTTCCATTTTCATGTCCAACAGTCACAAAAACATTCTATGACCTCCCTTGCATCTGTTGTTTTAAAATAACTCCACAATAATGTATGATTTCTATTCTTATTTTGTTGAAACCACTGGCATTTGCCCAAGCCGTAAACAAAAACAGCATTCTAGAAACCGCCAGACATCAAGTATGCAATTTTCTTCCCTAATACTTGGTCTAAAAGAAAGCCTACACTCGCACATTTACTGTAACCATTGTGCATGCATTCATATTCTACCACCATCTAGTTAAATTCATTTTTAATGAGTCACATCATGAAGCACTGTATATTTTTGTTGCTAAATTTATTAACATATACTTAAGGGCATATAGTTATAAAGTTTTCTTGTGGTGTTTGTGTTTGTACTAATTTTGCTAATTTTCTTTTGTTTTCCAAGGAATATTTTTGTCTTTCTAAACCTCAAGAATTACCTTTGATGTGGTTATCAAGAAAAAAATTCAGCAGTTTTAGTATCCATAGGCATATATTTCTAATATGTACTATCCATATACTTTGAAAATTATTTTGGGAGATAAACCTGGCATGCAACATTTTCCTTCAAAATTTCCTCCACTCTTTCAGTCCCAGGTATTAAAAATAGAAGGCAGCAGTTATAATGAATGTATTATGTAAATAAATTTAATAATTATATTCAGGGTCTATAGGTTACAATAGTGAAGCAAAGTAATCCATGTTTTCAACAGGAATAAAAAATGCGGCCAAGCATGGTGGCTCATGTCCGTAATCCTAGCACTTTGGGAGGCCAACGCAGGTGAATCACTTGAGGTCAAGAGTTCAAAACCAGCCTGGCCAACATGGTGAAACCCCATCTCTACTAAAAATACAAAAAAAAAAAAAAAAAAAAAATAGCCGGGCATGGTGGCAGGCATCTGATCCCAGCTACTCAGAAGACTGAGGTAGGAGAATCGCTTGAACCCGGGAGGTGGAAGTTGCAGCAAGCCAAGGCCTCGCCACTGCACTCCAGCCTGGGAGACAGAGAGAGAGACTCCAGCTCAAGAAAGAAAAAAAAAAGGCAGCAATGTGAGACAGTGGAAGCGAGCATGGGCTTTGGCATGACCAGACTTAGTTTGAATCAGAGTTTTACAAAAAGTTATTTAATCTCTCAAAATCTGTTTCTTCTACTGGAAATTGAGAATACTATTACCCACTTAAAAGAGCTGTTAAAACGAACAAGTAAAATCTGCTCAAAAACTGCTTATACCTTGGACACACAAATTAATATTAAACAAAACAGCAAGCTAAAAGTTTTGTCATTTTTATTCTACATATTTGTAGATTTTTATATGTAAATCTACATATGTTCATATCATAGTATGCATATGCACTCCATAGAAAGCATTTGTGTACTGACATACACAAATGTCCACAATGGAGCAAACTTATGTGAAGATCTGAGCTAGATAAAGTGTAGAAAGACCTTATTTTCCTATTAAGGTCAGTTATATACATGCATCATTGCTAAATAGGAAATTGGAAGTTTATTCAATGTCAAGAAAAGCCATTTAGCCACTGATGATTCACATTTTGCCTTGAGTAGTCTGGCAGGAAACTGGCATATCACTTGTTGGCAAATCTGAACGGTATTAAATTGAACAGGTAAAAAATAGACTTAGGAATTAACCAAATTAAATTTGCAATACATATTTCCGAATGGCAAGGAGCAAGGAATGGTGATGTAATTTACAGAAAGTATAAGGATTCACAACATAGTCATCCTTTCCAAAATCAAACCTCTGGAGCATTCTAGAACCCCCACCTCTGGGGTAACAGTGTACAGCTGCAGGCTGCATGGTCTTTGAGCCCTCAGTCTCCTGACACCACAGCCAGAAGTCATTGGTCCTTTTTCTGTCAGAAAGATGATAAGGTTAGTCAAAGTCCTATGTACATCTACCTAGTAAAGCATATTTATTTCTGTTCACTCACTTTTATAAACCTTCATTTATCTCCATTTCTAGTTTATGTTCATTGCCATTTTGATTCTGACTCACTTCTCTACTTTGACTTCCAGTTTCTGACTATTTCCTGGATCCAGACCATCTCTTGACTTTCTCTGATTCACTAGTTTCAGTCTTCACTGATTGTGGTTGTAACTTGAATCTCTAATTCTGTTTCCTTTCCTCCATTCCCCATTTTCTTTGATTCTACCGGTGATAAAAAAATTAAATAAATAAATAAATAAATCTGTATAGTATTCCAGGTACCCACACTCCATGGAGACAATAAGAAAATGATTTATCTCAACATTCTAATCGCTGAACAGGAGCAGGAAATTCCTATTATACTTCTAGGAATGAAATTATGCCATTCAGCCCAAGGGAATATGAGTTAGTTCTCAAAGAGGAACTGCTTGTGCTGCATGAACATTTTCAGAGAGATATTTTTTACTTTTGTGTGTTCAACATAACAACTAAAATACAATTTCAGGGGAGGTAGGAAGAACCTGGAATTGCCTCTCTTAGATGTTGACTTTTTTAGTTTTTCCACAAATCCAAGTAAAATCAAAATATAACTAATTTAGAATACTAAACTAACTCCAAAGACTTGACTGGATCCTTCAGCAAAATTAGACCTCCTGGGCACAGTCCCAAGAGACAAGCTGATGTCCTGATGTTTCAAAAACAGTAACAAAGAGAAATGAGGTTTCCAACCACCAGTCTTTTTTCCATTTTAAACACACAAGTCTTCGAGTACTGATTTTAACCATGGCAAACCCATCCTCAGCCCACAGTCTGGATATCACTGGAAGATACAGGCTCTGTCAGACTAGCACCTCTCCATGTCTGGGATGAATGGTGATTTTGCTTCCAAAGTGTTCTGTATTTCTATGTTGCACTTCTCCAACCCTCCAAAATGTCATGGCTATTCATTGGTTTATTACAGCATTACTAAATGGAGACCATATGAGATGCCCATTCCAAAGCCAGCCACTAGCTTTGGTAGGCATTTATATTCTCCCTTCTGCCTTCCCCTTTGGAAAAGTGTCAAAAGTTCAGTTGGACCCATGGTATACAGCAAACACTTAATTGCTTCTTGTTGGGAACAGTTTTCTCCCTCCTGCCCCATGTTATTCTAGGTACCGTTTTGCATCTGTTTTCTTCTCCCACCTAAATCTCAGTGTTATATCATATTAGATAAGACAGTCTACTTCAGGAGCTTTTCTTTATCTCTTATCATCCTTATATATTAGTCACTTTTCTTTCACACAATGGAATTCAGAAGAAGAGCAACAAAAAGGAGTTGACATTTTTTCCTAAATGGAAGAAAAAACCTGTCATTTTGAAGTCATGCTGTATTGGTGTCATATATAGCATGCCTCTATTATTGTTCTGTAATGCCTAGAAAATCAAAAGTCTATAGTCCTAGGCATATGAGGGCAAAAAAATAAAAATAAAAATACTCCCCCTTCACAAAAAAATTAATGCAAATGAAATGAAGATCAACAACCCAGAGGCCTTGGGCTACAGGTGTGCCCCTTCATACATAATGTAGGCTTGTTACAATACGGAAAGCTACAGACCTCGTGGACACTCCCAAATACCTGCCAAGTCATGCTGTCCTGGAAAAAAACTATAGTCAAGACAAGAAGAAACAACTCTGTAAGGATAAACTCAAGCTCAATTTCAGAAATACATCCTAGCTCTACGAAGAATGAGCTGAGAAACACATCTGTTATGTAGCAGGCAAAGAATGGTGTACATGTGCAAAAGAAAATGGTATGACAAAGGAAGAGAGGTAAAGCTGAGAATAGCAAAATGCGTGCTTCCAGTCTAAAAGACATAGAATGCATGAATGCTTGTTCTTGCACAGGGAAAGATCTCTTTATTTTTATAGCCAAACTTTCAACAAATATTCACTTAATATCACATGCTGGACCCATAAGACATACAAAGTTCTGTTGATAAGTTGCTCTTGGCACCAGGCAGCAGTGACTTTGATTCTAGTTTCACTATTATCAAGTGCCTTTTACAATGTGTTACTTTCACAGTTGTCTTTACGTGTTCCTAAATGGTTCTCCACAAGTATGGAGGGCTTATGGGAAAAGAAATCTACCTGTCTATGGACAAGTTCCCAATATAGACCAAACTGTATATACGACTTATAGGGAGCAGAGATGATATTATCATCAGTCATAAGTATGTGCCTATAAAGGTTGGGTCATCATTCTCCCTCTCAAACATGACCCAAATTTGTGCATGTCAGTTCTCACAACCAGCACATGCTCTTAATATTGAACGTGAAGGATAGAAAGAGCCCCATGTTTGAAATTAGACAAGAAAACTGGACAATGATAATGTATGTGGGATAGTGTCCATGTATATTAAATTATAACAATACTGAAAATTTTATTTCCAATAAAAGAAATGTCTTTTTAATTCTGTTAAAGTAAATGATTCACAGGATGCCTGCAATGCCATTCTTGATCAATTCATTGTTTTCCTTTTTATCTCCAGTTGCCAAGTGTATAGAATGTGACTTGGTGGACGGATGGATGGATGGATGGATGGATGGATTGATGGATGATTAGCTGTGATTAATTACTATATTTGCCTCTTAATATTTATTCATTTAAATTTCTAAAGTTTCCACTGTTATCTGAAATATATTCCCTGACATTTTTTAAGAACTTTATTTTCTACTCTTTTATTAATTTTCAAATGCTACATTTCTTCCACTCTTCCACAATGCATCCAGTACATTCAGGATTTCTCAGCTCCTAAAAAAGGGCACAAGGAGCCCCTATTGCACCTCTCCCTGCCATAAAAGACCTGAGTTTTAATACTCTGCATTCATGCATACACCTTTCTATCAGCTTAAGTCCTATTAACAAAATTAAAATATTTATCCTAAAAGCTGCCTCTGCCAAGGGCTCTGATTTTTCTCTGCTAAATGATCAAGTAATGATGATCACTTAATCATTCAAAGACTTCTTGATGACTCGTGCCTAGAGAGCCACGGCAGGGAAGTTCCTTCATGCCAAGTGTCATCTAGTTGCTGTGCAGGAGCTGAGTAATGTCAGTGGCAAGCCATGGCAGGGGAAGAAAATAGAAAATTGGTGTATGTAACAGCATTTCACAAAGGTTAAAAGCTCAATGTAAATATAATGTTATCAGGAAAAAAACAAGTAGCTTAGTGGTTAAGAGTATGGACCCTGGCAAGCATCTGCCGGGGTTCATCATTCTGGCTGGGCCACTCACTAGCTGTGTGACTTTTAGCAAGTGACTTGCTGTCTCTGTGTCATAATTTCCTATGTAAAATGGGTATGATAATTGTACCTACCTCTTACAGCTAACGAGATAATTAAATTCATTGAATAATGTGAAGTGCTTTGAATAGTGCCTGGCACAAAGTACTCAAATGTTAACAGTTATTATCATTTTTATTACAATTATTAATTTTACTATTATTGCTTTGAAGACAAAAGGAAAACAAATAAGATATAGAAAAGCCCAGAATGGGGAAAGGGAGAAAACATGGCCAAAGCTTTTGACGGTCAAAGACTGCTTTGTGCTATCATGTTGCGCTTAATTCAAATCTATCTCCCACCCCACAGACACAAGGAAAACTTATGATCAAAGTAGTTCACTGAAATTCTCAAAATAATATGTCAATGGCAAGCCTTCTAACTGTTATTTTCAAGAAATATTCATTTTCTGCACTGCCTAAAAACTAAGTAAAATGTCCCATTTTATTTAAGTATAAAATATTAGAAATGTCATCAACTCTTTAATAGCTTACATGTCTTCAGATTAACTCTACAACCAAAACTTCTTCCTGTAAGTAGCCCCCAAAATAGTCTCTTTTTTTTTCTTTATTGCACAAAGTATCAGTCCAGGCTCTGAATACCCCTTTACTTTGAAATCTGACTTTTCTAAACAACAGATGCTGAGAGGTTTATTAGTCGTCTTCAATGCAAAAATATATATTACTTTCTTCTAGAAATTCCATTGCCTTGTGTAAAAGGATGACATTACTTTCTATGTTCTCAAGGTTTGTTTTCAGGTGGACCTAAGTTCTCACATTTCTTCAATCTTTCTTATCTGAATGTTCTATTCTGTTCCAGTCCTCTCTATTGTACTGTCTTTTGTTCAAAGAATCCTTTATCTCCTTTTCTCAACTCACCAACATTAATCTGATTTTACCACCTACATTTTCAGTGCCATGCTTGTTCACATTCATTTGACAGGTATTTATCGTGTGTCTACTATTGTGTATCCTAGCATTGCAGATACAGCAGAGAATAAAAATAGACAACATTTCTACTCTCACATAGCTTATATTTTAGCTGGGAAAGGCACACAACAAATAAATAAATGTATAATGTCTAGATGGTAATGGGTTTTAAAGAAAACTTAAGCAGACTAAGAGGATACTCACTAGAGGTAGAACTATCTAGACAGCTTGATTAGAGAGGGCCCTTCTGATATGATGATATTTGAGTAGACATCTGAATAAGGTGAGGGGGTAAAAGATGTAAAAATCTGATGTATCGTCCTAGGTAGAAGCTCAGGTATCAGCATCTTTAACAGAAGGAAAATAACTTAACTTCTATAAGCCTCAGTTTTCTTCTCTGTAAAATAGCAATGATGATAGCATCATTGTTAGGGGGTTATTGTAAAAATTAGAGCTAATGTCTTTAAAAGATTAGAAAAGGACACAGTGCAATAAATAATCATCATTATCTCACACAGCTATGTAAGAAAGTTTAAAAATTTAGGATACACCGACAATACTTTCTGAAAATTTAGGATACACCCATTATGCTTTCTGAAAACTGCCTAAAAAGCATTTCAGAGTTTATAGCAAATGAAGTAGTTTCTTAAACAGAAGTCTGAAAAACTGACAAATCTCTGAGTCACAGTATTCTAATTTTCTGGATGTAAGATCTTGGGAAGCTTACACAATTTCTCCAAATGTGCATTTCTTTGTCTGTATAATGGGTTGTGTTAAGGCTGAGCATGGTGGCTCACACCTGTAATCCCAGCACTTTGGGAGACTGAGGGAGGAAGATCACTTGAACTCAGGAATTCAAGACCAGCCTGGGCAACATGGCAAGACCCCATCTCTACTAAAAATATAAAAAATTAGCCTGGCATGATAGCATGCATCTGTAGTCCCAGCTATCCAGAAGGCTGAAGTGGGGAAGATTGCTTGACCTAAGGAGGTCGAGGCTGCCATGAGCAGTGATAATGCCACTGTACTCCAGCCTGGACAACAATGTGACACCTTGTCTCAAAAAAAGGATTAAATAAGTTGATGTATGAAAAAGTCCTAGCACAATGCTTGACCTAAACAAATGTTGATTTCTTTTTCCACAGCTTTTTCTTGAGGTTATTAGGTCACAATGACCTTGAGGTTATTAGGGTATTGGGAGAAGGCAGAGAGGAGCAAGAAAATTAAGTAGTTGGCCTGTCACCAACTGCTTCTACCAAGTACTCCAAAAGTAGCCTTTTACAGAATTTTCTCTATTAAAACAAAAAAGTTTTTCCTCAAGAAAGTTTGTTTAAGTCAGGAGAGATTTATCATTTTACCAAAAGTGGAGAAGTCCTTGAAAACACCCAAAGGTATCCTTACTAAAAAATTCCTTATGAAGTTTGACCTTCCTAAACTCCCAAAATTCCTAACCCCATAACAAAATGGCCCCCAAAAGGGGAGGGGATGATAAGGCCTCCAAAAATTACTACATCTTCAACTGTCTGGCTGAATGTTAAAAGAAAACATTTTTAAAATAAAAAATAAAAGTTATTGCATCCAATATTGATTAAAGGTAAAAAGACCAATGTGTTCAAAGTCAATTGAAGAAAACAAAGGGTGCAAACACAAGATAAAGTAGCATCACTTTCAGGAACTAGTTTAAACCAGAAAGCAAGCTTTAAAACAGAAAAGACAAAATACAATTCAAATCCTGGCTGAGTTCCAAATTTGGACATAAATCCTTTCACAGATGATATGCTAAAATGGGTTTGTTCATTCAGCAACTATTATGAAGAGCCTACTGCATGTCAGTTATCTCTCTGGGCACTGGGGAAGCAAAAGCAGACACAACAGACAAAACCCCTGCCCTTTGGGGCGTACACATGGATGGCAACAAGAGATGATACACAGGTGAGAGATAGGGCAAGTCAGATGGTGATAAGTGCCATGGAAAAAAATAAAGCCAGAAAGTTGCATGAAATGCAGAGTCCACTCGGGAGGATTCCTTTTTTGTTTGGTTGGTTTTTTTTGAGACAGAGTCTTGCTCTGCCACCCAGGCTGGAGTGCAGTGGTGCGATCTTGGCTCACTGCAACCTCTGCCTCCCGGGTTCAAGCAATTCTCCTGCCTCAGCCTCCCAAGTAGCTAGGACTACAGGCATGCACCACCGTGCCCAGCTATTTCTTGTATTTTTAGTAGGGACGGAGTTTCACCATGTTAGCCAAGTTGCTCTTGAACTCCTGACCTCAGGCAACCCACCTGCCTCGGCCTCCCAAAGTACTGGGATTACAGATGTGAGCCACTGCGCCCAGCTGAGGGCTGCTATTTTTAAGAGTGGTCAGGGACGTCCTACCCAGTACTTGGATGACTTTGGGGAAAGATGAGGAAGTGAGTCATGAAGGTATCAGCGAAAGGAGCACTCTAGGAAGAGAAAATAACAAATCCCTTGGAGGCAGGGATTTTCCTGGATTATCAAGCAAGTGCAAAGTGGGACATGTGGCTGGCGTGAAGTGAGCCAGGGAGCAGAGTAAGGGGAGAAGCCAAGAGATATCTCAGAGGTCAGATCCACTAGAGCCCGGGGTCATTAACAGCACTGTGGCCATCACTCTGTGCTGGAAAGCCACTGGCAGGTTTTGAGAAAGGGACAGAAATGAACTGATAATTAACCTCTACGGATTTGATGTCAGGGTGTATTGGAGTAAGGAGAAATGGACACAGGAAATGATGACAGCGGCTTGGACTACTGTCTTAAAACTGAGGTTTTACCTGAGAAAATTCCCTTTTCTAAGACAGGAGGGACTCTTAAGAAGTGGCTTGTTTTGTGAGGTTGGGATGGAGATCAGTTTGAGAAGCCTGTTAGACATCCAAACAGCAATACCCAGTTAAAAAAAAAAAAAGAAGAAGAAGTTAAATACACATGCCAGGAGTTGAGGGAACTAGCCCTGGCTGGAAAGAAAAAAAATTGGGATTTTTCAGAATATAGACAGTATGTAAAGCCTGAGAGATGAGGTGAACCTAGAAAGCGAGTGTAGAGAAAGACACCTGCGCTTCCCTGGGTTCAACAAGATGAGATACAGGCTGGGTGTGGTGGCTCACACCTGTAATCCCAACACCTTGGGAGGCCAAGGTGGGAGGATTGCTTGAGACCAGGAGTTCCAGACCAGCCTAGGCAACACAGCAAGACCCCGTCTTCATTTAAAAAAAAATGTTTTTTAAGTTTTTTTAAAAAAGATGAGACACAGCTCACAAAGGAGTGGAGCAAGAGCCGCTGGTGAGGGAGGAAGACAACCAGAGCCATGTGAAAGAAATCGTTTAAAGAGGAGAGAGTGATCCCCTATGAGGAAAATAAAATGCTGCTTCTATGTCAATCAAGATGAGGGCTGAGTCATCATATAGGAGGCAGCAATAAAAAATAAAATAAAATAAAATAAAATAAAATAAAATAAAAGATGAGGGCTGAGGACTGACCATTAGGTTGAACATCATGGAGGTCCTTGATTTTAGGAAGAGAGCATCAGTGGAGCAGGAAAGGAAAGAAGGAGGGGTGGAAAGCTTAGGATATCAGATACAGACAACGCTTTGAGAGGCTCTGTTCTAAAATGGACTGAAAAATGGCCAGGTACAGTGGGGCACGCCTGTAGTCCCAGCTTCGCTGGAGACTGAGGTGGGAGGATCCCTTGAGCCCAGGAGTTCAAGACCAACCAGGGCAACATAGTGAGAGCTAGTCTCAAAAAATAAAAATAAAATGGATTGAGAAATGGAGAGGCTGCAGAAGTGGGAAATTACAGCAGAGAAAGGGAGCATTTGATGATAAGCAAAAGGATGAAGCAACTGCTAAAGTGGCATCCAGTGTCAGGCTCCAGAGGAGTGAGGGGCTCTCTGACCAAGAGGAGGGGCTGATCTCAGAGACAGTGAGGAGAGAACAACCATGGTAACAGCAGGACGCAGAAGCACTGGCACAGAGGCAAGTAAGAGGCTGAATGTGGAAAGAAAGTAAACCCCCAACGTGTTAGACCAGTTAATGCTGCTGGTCTCTCTGAGAGGTAACTATGGAAATCTATAATAAGCCAAAGCAGCTGCACCCACAGCTGATGTGAACCTGGAAGATACAGCCATGTGAGAGGACCACGTCATTATTATGGAAGGGGTTCTTAGAATTGCCACCCAAGTAGATTCTGTCGGAGATGGGAAGAGAAACGGAGGAAAGGGAGTAGAGAAGGCCACACACAATCTTAAATTCAATATTTCACTCCCGTTAAAGATAAGCTGTTTATAAGCTCCAGTGTAGGGCATGTAATTCTATGTAAAAACTCTGTGGTTCCTCTTCCCACATGTAAATCATGATCATTCTACATTCTGCTCTCTGGGAGCCCTCAAGACAAAGAGACAACACGGCTCGAGGTATAGTAATAAAAGTCTGGGTATTATAAAATCCACCCTGAGCTCCAAGAAAAGAATAGAAAGAAGGAAGCTCTGAAAAGTACTAATTTACCAAAGTACAATGCAGTTTTGTAAATTTTTATTAACATCCTCAGAAATCCAAATGTCCACCTTGATACCTGAGGGGTTTTTTCCCTCAATTATGGCTATATATACTTTAAAGATAAACTATGAATTCTCTTTAAACTAAGTGCCTTGATAAAATAATGAGTATTAAATACATTTCAGACCACAGAAAGGACTTATCGCAAGTCTTTGTGGTAGCTGAGGAGTGCCCCCTACAGACTGATATGCACAATGCAAGCAGATGAAGAGGAAAGAATTGAGCAGCAGTGTTTCAGGATTCTCAATAAGGCATCAAAGAAAAAGGTAAGAAACCTTTGCTGAACAAAATGTGACATTAAAGCCTAGGAAATATATGGACACTATGAATTCTTGCTTTCACATATTTGTAAACAGCAAGAAATGAAAAACCTTTGGACTTTTCTTCTATTTGACTCTCACCACCTATTGCCTGCAACTAAAGAAAACACAATGTATTAGTAAAGTCTGTTTCGTTCTTTGGTTACTTCATATCAATATTTGAATACAAATGAAAATAGTAAAAATACATTTTATTCTGCTGTGCAAAAACAACTACCTGGATTCAGAAATTATTTACATTAGATGTTAGCAACAAAATAAAATGTAACATATCTATTAAAATGAAGTTAAATGAATTCTAGTTTGAGGTTTTATATTCCTTTTTGTAAA
>NW_016819479.1:159580-317292 GCF_001698545.2 Rhinopithecus bieti | reverse complement strand
TAATAGATTTAAAAATATATAAATCTATATATAAATGTCAAAATGTATTATGACACTAATATTCAATATTACACACTATATGAAATATATTACAATAATATTTGAGAGGCAGAAAATTATATAGTATATAACCTTATCATAGTTAATAAATTTCATATATAACAATATACTCCAGTTTAATTTTCCATTTGTAAGAGAAAGGAGACAAAATATATACCAAAACCTTTAAAATTTTTATTAAATATTTTTAAAAACTAATACTGGTGCAATTTAAATGTACCAATATGTTTGATGTCTTTAAGTTAAACTCAGAATTTTATAAAACCTTACCAATGGACAGAATAGTATTTATCCAAATTAACAGCCTTTTACATGATATTTGAATAAATGTAGATCTTTGGAAAACTGCATTTAACATCATAAAATGTTCATTTAGACTCAATTTCACGTACACTCAGGAGATATACATAAATGTATGTGATTAAATTGATAAATTATACTTCCAAGCATTTTCATAAAGAATGTTTTTCACACTCAGAAACAGGCAATTAGGGTCATGTTTTGATGGCTTCTTTTTCTTATGGAATTTAGTAAGATATAATCAAATATTTATATATTGCTTCTTCTAAAATTTTTTAAATTGCATAATAATGAAATTAGAAAATATATTATTTCCTGTAGGTAATAAAAGCCAGTGTACTTACAAAAAAAACTGTTTGATATATTAATCTTCCTAAGTGTTCTGCTTATTGACCTAATAATCACAATTGTCTCTTCTTTCCCTCTTCTAATAATATATACATGATGCATTCAGATGTTAAAATGCAGTACTTGTGGAAATGTTAGTTAAAAAATATTAACATATAGGCCCCCAAAATGTGCAGTTCTTTCGAATTAATGAAACTGACTGTTTTTACATGTAATTAACCTCTTGAATGCACTCACTCTCATTATAGAATCCTTGCCAAAATGCAGTATTGCATTTTGGAAGGAAGGAAGAGGAAGGGAAGGGGAGGGGATGGGAGAGGAGCAGAAAGAAGGAAGAGAGAAAGAGGAAGACAGAGGGAAGGAATTAGGCAAGGCAGCCAGCTGATTTAGGTAAATGAATCAACATTTATAAACGTGCACATTGTAAAGTTAACAATTTTCAGAAAGAATTAATTTACAAGAATAGCTTTGATTCCAAAATAAATGTTATTATTCCTAGATAACAAATATGAATAAAAAATCAAATGCCGTAAATATTATACAATGTCGATTATACAGTCTTATCTTGTGGAAATGTACAAAAGTACAATTAAGATAATTTTGAATAAACTTTTATTCAAATTGAAAACACAATTTTATGTGGCATATACTCCTTTGGCATTTAGAAGATATCATAAATTCAGTTACTTCCTCATGCCCCAGAAAATGCGGATATTTTTTAGAAAGGCTATTGCTTTCATACTGTTTCTAACATGAAAAATGCTACCTTTTTTGGCTAATACAAAGAAACCACAATTAACAGTGAAACCATAAATACTTTCTGTGTTAACCACAAATGGCCTTTCCCATAGAGAAATGGCTTACATGTGTTCTAAATGTGTTTGGTTTCGTTTTGTATGGAAGGAGCTGTGGGTATGTTTTTATCTAAGAAAAGAATATGGCATGCACATGCACAACTTTCTAAAATGAGAAACACTCATTGAATTTAATCGGAGTTTCGTCTGGGGCGGAAATTCAGAATTAAGCTCCATGGGTGATGATTTTGGATTATCTGGACAGGACTTCAGGATCTACTTGCCAAACTTTCTTGGACTCTTAGTGAAACACGAGGCAGAAGGGACCTTCGCCTGTGTCCTATTATTGTAACTGGTGTAACTACGGGCCCATCTCACTAGGCATAGCCTTCACACACTTTCACTTTATCAGTTTCGTTTGAGTCAGTCCCATACACAACTGTCCACTGCTCGTGACTCCGCTCTGCTTGAGTCCTTTGTGTGTGCCTGTGTGTGTGTAACAGTACCTCATTTCTTCAATATTTCACATCCTGTGAACATCAGGAAGTCTATGGAAATCTACACATGTTGATGTTTATAATCATTCTTCTATTTGAATATAACATGTGCCGGGTCATCTTTATAAACGTTGGCAACACTCAGACGACGTAAGAAAGAAGAAGTTTCTTTCAAAAATGTGACTTTTGCTCACTTGTATTACTGAGTCTCCTTGGAAAAGGTCTAAATGGAAATTAAACCAAATTTTGTTTTGTAGTTTTCAGTGGTCATATGTAAAATAAAAAAATGAGGAGATCAAATTTAACAAATCAGGATTTGTTCAGAATACTCTCTACCCAGTTGAATTTATACCCACAAAATAGCACATCTAAGCAAAAAGATTTCCTCCGTAGAAAGCATTTTTTAGAAAACGTTCTGTAAATATGTATCCCACTAAAGATCCATCGAGTCCTCCGTTATCTTAGTAAGCTATAGAAGTACTCCAAAGAAGAAAAAGGCAGCCCTCTTATCATTTGCAAGCTTCAGACAATCAACGGAACAATTGTTTTCTCATCTTGTTTACTTTGTATGTGCTAAGATAATTATTCATTTTAAAAGAAGAAAACTATCATCTTCGTGGCCCTGTAAATTCTTTGACTTCTAAAAAGCTAAGTATTCATAACATTGAAACTAGTTTTTTTAAAAAGAAAACATTCAGTTCAGAAATAATAATAAAACCCTTGCTTGACATCATGTAGACAAAGCTATTAATTGACCTATGAATGTATTGCTTTTTTGTGAATGTGTGATTAATTTGAATATGGTTGTAAGTAATGCCAATGATCTGTGATTCAAAATTAGGGTTATTTTGGTTGGTTGATTGATGTGTTTTCATGAGGATGAAGCCTGGGAATGTGTGGAGGCATCAGTGGGGGTGGGTCCCCTTGCCTAGAGGGAGATGTAATGGAATTATCCACAGCTATAGGTCTTTTTATACCAGAGTAACTGTCCATTTACCCCCTTATGTTGAGCTATTAAATATACATAATAAAACTTGGACAGTCTTTTATTCTGCTTTCACCCAATTACCTTTTTAAAAATGGATTCAAATATATACAGTCAGAAAACCAGTATTAGCCTTTGGTATGTAAGCTTCTCTGTTTGTAACTAAGATAGATACCTATATTTAAAATACTGTCAGATATATACCCCTAAAAGGGCAAGTATCATGAGATATACTCTTATTTGATTACAGTTTAAAACTTGGTTACAGTTAAAAACCTAAAATATGTTCTTTATGAGAATTTTCAATATTTGGGGAATGAATGGCCACCATGGGTGAATGTTGAGAATTCTTTTGAAAGGAAATTTCTTACATTCGTTTTATAAATCGGGTGAACACAAAAGATAAGAGTGTATGTTTTTAATACATACAGTTTGATTACAGTTAAAAACTTCAGACAAGGTACATAAAAGGTACAAGGTACATAAAAATAAAATCTTAAACTAAGGAGATAAACCATAAACACTTTCGGCTAATCCTAAGGTGTTTCTTAAAAAGGAATTTTAAGGTGATTCTTTTAAAATCCTAGAAATAATCTTAGTATAAGATGGTGTTATAAGATATTAGAAACCTTAAAAGCTATCTTATAACACCATCTTATACTTCGGTATATTTCCATTTACCTTTCCATCTGAAATACTGACAAAACAAATACTAAGTGCACCACCTATAATCAAGACCATTGTTACTATCCATGAATATTAAAACAATAATGTCTTGCAAACAGCATCAGTCTTATAAATGAAGTCTTAAAAACACACTCTTATCTTTTGCATTCACTTGATTTATAAAATGAATGTAAGAAATTTCCTTTCAAAAGAATTCTCAACATTCACCCATGGTTGCCATTCATTTCCCAAATACTGAAAATTCTCATAAAGAACACATTTTAGGTTTATTGTCCACCTCAATTGATGCTTCTTAAAGTGAGGTCCACAAACCACTTACATCACAATTTATTTCTGACACTTGTTAAAATGCAGATCAGAATCTCTGAGGTGGGGCCTGGGAATACTCATTAACCATCCCTGAAGGGCTTCTGACACGTTCTGATGTTGGAAACGCCTTCAAATGGCAGCTTCAGGAGCACAGGGCCTTATTAACCTATCTGCCCCCTGCACCTGGACCTGGACCTGGCACAGAAGTGCACTGAGCAGAATGTAGTTGAGATGCATAACTGGCCTCCTACCTGGATTAGCTGAGACCATAGCAGTCCTTCTCAGCTCACAGCTGGTCAGCATGGCTGCCCGCATGCTCAAGTTCCCCACAGCATGCACCACGCACCCAGTGGGATGGGATGCATGGGCATGCATGGGCACCAAGGAACCCTCGCTTTGTGTGTTACTGAACTGACCTGACATTCTAACCAGAAGATAAATTCTTGCAGGAGAAAGTTTTGTTTTGTTTCTTTTGCTCATTCAACATTCATTGTATAAGTGTTTATTGAGCATGTACTCCATGCCAAATGCCATGTTTAGAACTGATATGGAGCAAGAATAAAAGAGACATATTTCTAGACCACTGGAAACCCCTTGAGTCCTGGAATGGTTCTCAGGAGGGATAATCCCATACCTAAGTGGCAATTTAGACTTATAGCATGTATTTCCATCTACTAGAATAGTGGTGTCAGAGCATTTACGGCTTACATACATAGTGTCTCCTTATATACGTCCCTTTTGTATTTCCTACATATTACAGTTACAACCTCATAGATCCTCTTTCAATGATGTGCACAAGTAGGTAAGTATTATCTGTTAATTTCATTTAAGATTACTATATTGGGCATCATAAAATATATTTTTGTAATGGATAATTGGGTATAATATGGTTGAAAACCATTAACTTGGTGACTTTTTTAATATTAACTTGGAGATTTCCTTAGCACCAACCAGAGAGATATTTACAAAGTATCTATAAAAACACGTAACTTAATGGATTAAGTAATATAATTTCACTGGTGACCTCTTGACTGTGCTGTAAACTTTCCTTTAGTCAATAAAAGCTTTCACATAGTTCTCAGATATATGCATTAGTGGTCTGTAGTTTAATACCATGTCTCCTTGACTAGGTGACCAAGACGTTTCATGGTTTGTCAGCTAATTAAGTTAACTATGGCTAGCACTCACTACATCACCCTAAGAACATTCTGACCAACTAGGTGGTGACCATTCTCTAAATGACTTTTACATTCCAAAGAAGCAAGCAAAATTACCAAAAAAAAGTAGGTGAGATTTATCCCACAAGGAACACATATACTTGATATTTTCTTACAGTTAAAGGACAAAGAAAAGAAATGAAAATTACTCAGATGCTATTAAAAAGCAATAATAATTCTATAGCTTGGGAGCTCTTATCTTCATTGAATTCTAAATCACAGAGACACTAACAAAGTTCTACTTTCTTTATATGAATGATAATTACTGCAATATCTTTAAATACGTATCTTACTCTGGCTTACGCTGATGCTGAAACAATAGCATCTGATACAGCCTTTGTATTTGTAATTCAGGTATAGCAGGAGTAATCAGTCTTTGGCATTAGAAAATATGCTTTATCAGCAAATGAAGAAGCAAAAATGACACTAAATGATGACAAAGGAATGACCCAGAGTAGTTCCACTGAGCTTTTATCACCATATTGTGTGAAGACCATCACTGTATAAGGAATGGCTCTTCTCAGCTAAGCCCTCTCCCTCGAGGCAAACTTGTGTTTCCCTTTTAATGAGAAGTAACCACCAGGATTCCTATTACTTAGCTTGCCAGAATGACTACAGATTTATAGGAAAGAGGTAAAAGTAAACACAAATAATTTAAAGTGCGTTAAGTAAGAAATGCCTTCTTGAACTAAACTATGTTGTACATGTTATCAAAAATGACAGAAAATATTTGTAAATCTTATATTTTCCTTTCTACAAGAAAAGTGGTACCCATGTCACTCAGTTCAGCAGTGTGAACAGTTGAATGAAATGGAAAACTCTTAAGAGTAGTGAGTAGCTTTTACTAAACTAAGAGTTCTTGAACGTCAAAAAAAAAGTGGGGGTCGTATAAAATGCATCATTTTCTTAAAATTATTTTTTCAAGATTTTTGATCACCTGGGCCACAATCAATTTACTCTATGCATTGATGTAACCATCTCTTCATTCAACCAGTAGAAAGCAGAAACAATGGATGTAATGTGTTAAGACAAAGGCCTAAGACATGTTAGGCCATAAACATGTACATATGTGAAGTGCAGAGTTATTCCCTTTCAAAGGATGACATGGAACACAAGACAAACTCCTACATGGTATGCAGTAGTGTCTGAGCCATGCAGATGCAGAGTGCTCAGGATTCTGCAGTATTTGATTGATTTTCATTTATTCCAGTACCTCCTTCTACAGCTATTGTTTTTAGTCCGAGCTCTGATACAAAAGAGCTGCAACTCAGGAGGAAGAGATATTATGGAGAGCTTCAGAGCTACTTACTCCTTGTCAGAACAGTGATGAGAACTAGAAAACTTTGGAAATCTATAAACCAGAGAGTACCATCTCAGTACAGCCCACAATTCTCTCTGCTTCATCCCAAGATTTCCAACCCATTCCTTTTCCTTCTTTCCTCAGGAGGATAATGGAAGAAAAATAGCTTATGTATTTCCATGTGAGTATCCCCAAAAGAGAAACAAGGAGTAAATGAGAGGTAGTCATAATTATCTGCCTCATTCCATCCCCAACTGTAATCCTCCTGACCCCAGAGACAGAATGCACATGGATTTAATTGGGATCCCAGGACGAAAAAAAAAAAGGCTCATCGAAAAAGATCATGCTCTCAGGTGTCAGCATTCATACCTACCACAGAGCCCTGCTGAAGGGGCAGAGTGGCTGTTGGCTGGCAGTGTGTTTGAGGGACCTAATCCAGGTTAAACAGTGTGTGCTGTGATGAGCAGTTTCACAAAGACGTCCTCGCTCCTCAAAACTCATGTAGTCCTGCAGGTTCACAGGAAAAATGTCAAAAAGGCAACTGCCACATCCTTCGTTCTTTCTCTTTACCTCCTACCACTTTCTCACTGTTTATAGTGGACATTCTAACCAGACTATATCTTTCACACGTCAGCTTAAATCACTTCTGTAGGGTGGCATCCCCAACTCACACCATTGAAATGACTCCCCTGTCATAAACCCTGCACTCTCTCTTTTATAACACTTGTTACACCTGTATTCAAAGTTTATCTTTTCTGGGAGGGCACAGTAGCTCATGCCTGTAATCCCAGCACTTTGTGAGGCTGAGGTGGGAGGGTCACTTAAGGCCAGGAGTTCGAACCCAGCCTGGGCAAAGTAGTGAGACCCCATCTCTACCAAAAAATTTTTAAAATTAGTGGGATGTGGTGGCACATGCCTATAGTACTAGCTACGCAGGAGGCTCCAGCAGGAGGGTCACTTGAACAGAGGGGTTTGAGGGTACAGTGAGCTATGATCACATCACTGCACTCCAGCCTGGGCAACAGAGTGAGAGCCTGTCACTGAAAAACAAAAAATTATCTTAGAATGAAAATTTCATGACAGCATGGACCATGCATATGTGCATCAACACGATATTAACAATGTCCGTTCCTTGCATGGCGTAGGTGTTCAATAAAATATCAGTTGAAGAAGTGAATAATATTTTAGTACCAGCTGATGGCAAATATTTCTGTCATGGGACTCAGTAATAAGTTCTCCAGTGAACAGTAAAGCTGTGGATAATATGGATTAACTTTAACATTGCTGTAAAGATGTTAAATTCTCAACATCAAACCCCGCCACCTTTTCCAGGTTCACCTTGCACCAGATTTCTCTTGCTGTTCATTCACACTATTCTTTCAGTTCTCTGAGTGCACCATGGACTCCTTTACCACCGTGGTTGTTTTAAGGGGCTATTTTCTTTGCTGGAAATGTTCTCAACACCTCCATCTTGCATCTGTTCCTCATATTCCTTCTCACAGTTGAATTTTGCATTTATTTCTATAACCTTTCAATTCCTCACCAGATCGTGCCATCTGTGAAACTAGGACAGTATCTCTTTATGTTCACTATAGTATCCCAGTGCCTAGCACAATGTAGGCACCTGATAAATATTGTTGCATGATTAGATGAATGAACAGATGAATATATATTTACTGTGCCTTAGATCATCCAATTATATTACCATCTTCTTATTGGTATTTATTGCAATGTTGTCTTTGAAACTATAAATTTTTGTATTATTTATAAAGTTGCTACCACCATAGAATGCAAGAAAGTAAAAAATGTGCCACCTACTTCATAATTTTTCTCCTTTCTCAAACCAGGAATTTTCCACAGATATACATCAGATTTACCAATTCCCAGATTTCTCCAAGACTATGACCAGCCTATAGAAAAGGTCAATCTTTGCATCTTTGGCTTTGGCATTATAACTTTGAACCGTGGTCTGTCACATTCAGTGGCCCCTAGCATTGGTCCTTGACAGATATCAACTAAATTACTACTCCCTTAAAGAGTCCTAAGGACTAGACCAAGGTGGATTTAAGAGCTATGTTAGGCCAGTGCATTCAAATATATCCAAATCACTCACATTTTATGGGAGACATACTCTCTGTCTTCCACATACAGCAGAGATGCACTTGCCCCCTGTTACCCATCTCAGGGTGGATGACTGGAATTGGTACTTTGATTTCTTGCCTCAAAATGGTACGGTCTGACATCACCCCTCATCAGAAATATATAAAATTGATTTCTTAAAATGGGATGAAAATGACTTTATGGATTACACAATGGGAGGCTAGACACTGAATTAGACTCAGAACAAATAGATAAAAATTTACTTTACTTAGTCTCAGGAGTCCTCAGGTCATAGGCCACTTGACAGCACGCAGAGCATTGGCTAGCATTCTTTTCTTTCTGCTCTTTTAAACCACAGGTCACCTTAAGTAGATGTACCCAGTTAGTCAATCCAACAGACTTTTTGCTGATCTGGGACTGATTGTGACAAAATATGTGGGGTGTTGACTTTGGTCACCAAACCCGAGCTATTCAAAACTGCTGATATGCCAGACACAGGTTTCCTTATAGACATATGTCAAAGGCACACTGCGTGCTCTGGCTCCCAAGCAGGGATTTCAGAGTTGTTGGCTTCCTAGCTTGCAATTTAAACCCTTGGACAAAAGTATTCTTCTGGGTAGTGTGGGTTCAGTGTTCGCAAGCTTTAAGTTGTTTAAGCTGAGTTGCCCCAAAAGGCAATTACTGGCAGCATTTCACTATCTTTCTGCTCTTTTGATGTGGCATTCATTTTGTTTGAGGCATTTGCCTAATTTAGGAGGTATGAAGATTCTGTTAGGATTACCACGCAACCCTTCCTAGGGTTAGAGAATGGGTAGTCTCTGTACAAACCACAGAGCCCACTGCATAAATTGAAACACTAAAAAAACACACACACACACACACACAACTGTACATCTAGCATAATGAATCCAGCATCTAGGCAAAAACAAGCTGATGTTTACAGATTACAGGGTAACAAGGGGTTACCCTCTTGGGTTGTCACACTTTGCCCCCTTCTCTCATGAGACATTGTAATAAATGTTTTGAAAAGCAGCAAAAACAAAAACAAAACAACACCCTGCCTTTAGATTGACATTGGAAAGGTATATTCACAACTCTTTTCCCTGATTGTAACTTTACAAAGATCTTGTGGCCTTAAAAAAATGTCTTCAAGATGTGAACATATCCATCTTCACCTAGAAGAGCGAGCCAGGTGGGTTTCAGAACTGCATGAGTAGAAGTAGCAGCTAGGCCTGGAGAATGAGCCCACATGTCCTTAGCAACAGGTCAGCATCTGCTAAGTCCCTAGATTTTAAATTATAACAGGGTAGGACCTCAGTAAAAATCTAAAGTCCTATGGGCACTGGAAGAAGGGAAGAGTTTAAGCTACATGCCAAGTAAGCTTCCAGGTGGAAATGGGCCATGCTGATGCACAAAAATAGAGTTGCTTTCGAAAATCAATAAGGTCCATTCCTTGGATTTGAATAAGGACAATGTTTTTGCTCTTTCAATGAACTTTTGTTTCTGGAAAGTAAAATGAGGACAGATAGACTTTTGAAAAAGGTTGTAACCAATGGATCCATTTTCATTATCTATTTCAAAATAGTCCACTTTGCTTCACTGGATTCATACTAGCTTAAAAATTCAAGTTGTTAATGCAAATTTTTAAAATAGTGTGGTGATGAGAATCAGTGTGAATATGTTAAATAATTGTGCACTTTTATATACTGGGCATGAATATTACTAATGGTTCAAAATCTAAGCTGACTTTTCTTTGCAAAATGACTAAATCATTCTCACATTCTCAGTACTAATGTTGTTACTCAGAATAATCTCTTTAAAAAAATACTTGTGACTTTTTAAAAAGCCTTTGCCACAAAATATCTAGTTGCTACTAATATGAATTCAGGAAGCATGGAGTTAAAGAAGTTGGCTTTTTTTTAAAATCTGAACAATTGGAATCAGCAGTTTGCATTATTTTAAAAATGAATGCTTAGAATCAGCAATTTTCTTGGTTTTTTTTTTAAAGATCTTGAGGGTTTTTTTTATTTAAAGTGGAAAACTACATTAAGTGCAAGGCAGTCAACAAAGAAGCAGCCATAAAGCCTAAGTATTCCTAGAGTTATAAAATATGTCCATTGTGCCAATTCCACTGCCAACAATGAAGTTTTAAGCATTAATATGCCTTCATTGCAGTTTTAATGCCTTAATATTGACTCTATAGCTCTTTTGGGTAATTTTGCTTTCTCTGGTACTTGAAAGGTGATGATGTCAGCGTTCTTCGCACTGATTCATATGCAGGTTGATGAAGCTGAGTTATTTATTGAGTTCCATTATATTTTCTATAAACATTAGTTCTCAATAAACAGAGACATTTAGCCGAGGGTTTATTTATTAAATAGGTACTGTACAGATGGTTTTGCCACACATGATGTGCTGCAGAGGATATTACTCAGGAATAATCAGCTGTGTTATAGCTTGGCTAAATTAATAAGATGATAATGATGAAATTGATGCTTTTGAGCTAGGCTTGGTAAATGGTTTTTGCATAAACAAACTGATAAATTTGAGAAGCAATTACTTGCTTGTCAAAGATAAAACACAACAGGGCCCATTTATAGTTAGGTCCTATTTATTTTAAAGATTGTACCAGATTTTATGTTTAATACGCTGCAATTAAAAAATAATACTTAAATGAAGAAGAATAAAAAAACTTTCTGAGTTCTTCAAATCTGAAGAAACAGCATTGCTTGATTAGACATCAAGAAAACTTTTTTGCTGCATCTGGAGGGAAATATATCTGAAAAACAACAGGGTAATATTCTACATAAATTTTTTCATCATATAGGCATATTGCACAAACTGCTGATTTACAACTCCTGCTACTGTTTTTCACCCCCTTCCCCAGAACACACTAACACACAGATGAAGGGAGACACACACGTACTTAATAAAGGGCTCTACAGAAACTTGTTTATCTGGTTCCCAAATAGCAAAGGAAATATTTAACCTACTTAATAATATTCTACAAAATTTACAGTATTCACCCATCTTCTTCAACGAAAGGTTGTTCAGTTTTTACCTGAAGTCTGAACATGAAAAATACATACCTATGGATGAAATTTACTGATGTATTTTCATTACATGATGCTGGCTTTTTGCATTATAAGAGTCAACCTGACTTCTAAAATCAAGGAAACATTAGCTTCCCTTCTCAGCTTTAGCAGAATCTTTTAAAGCCCTTAGGGCCCACCTTTTAGACCTGGATATGCTCACATAAGTTCCATTAATATCAACGTGGGCTATAAAACAAATGTATGTTGTCTATATCTGTGTGTGGGGGGGTGGGGTATGTTTTAAACTATACAAAAAGAACCTACAGGCTATCACTCTATATACTGCAGCATCTTATCAAAAGCTACTAAATAGCAGTTTTCATTTTTCTCCTCTTTAAAGAGTCTGTCATTACCAAAGGTAAGTGTTAGCACATTCTTACTACTTAGATATATTTACCGGTATCTACAATGAACTATTTGTCATATAGAAAGGGAATCACACAAAAAATTAAATATTTTAGTTTTAGATGTTAGGAACCAAAACTTTTGTTTCATAATACATCTATTTAAAAAAAAAAGTAACAGAGGCAGAGACCACCGCTATTCAAAACTATAACATGATTGTGAGATGAATAAGATACTTGTTTCATTAAAATAGTTATCTTCTTTGTCTTTTGTTAAAAAAAAGACTTTGATTTCCTTTACAAAAAATGTTAGCTTTAAATAAATTAATGTTGTGACCATTCAGTGCAAGCCACAGTGTTAGAATGAGTATTTTGCATTTTACTGTTTGTGTGACATAAAATGAGCTACAGCAAAATGGTATGTATGTGTATGATAGAAATTCTATCCCTCTGGGAAGCTCAAAAACACCAAAATATTTATCTTCTCAGGAAATGCCAGTAAGTACTAAAATGTAATGATCATAAATAAATAACAATGGGCAGAATTGTTTTTAACAATATGTAACAGATTTTATTACAAAATTCATAATACACTGGTCTAATATCAGAATGCCTAATGATTTGTTATAAAACTTCAGTTGTGATTTTATCCTCCTGGTTAATTGGAAACAACTGCTCCCCAGGACTAATTGCAACTCTATCAAAAAACAAAAGTGAGCACAAATATGTCTTAAGGGAATGTAAAAACTTTGAAGGTGAGGGCCCATAAACCAAATTAAAGGATGAAATTTAAAACCATTCCATAAGCTATGCTTTCTAGAGACTGTTGCAATGAGCATCAAGGAAATAAATCCAAAGAGTTTTCCAGTGATGGTATCAAGAGGCATGAAAGCATAACACACTGACATGCCTTAGATAGTGAATCCACATTGATCAGCTCACAAATTGCTTATTGTTAATAGACATTCTATGTTGGGTTTGAAATGTCATTTGCTTTACTGAAAATAATTTTTGGTAAGTGCTTAGCAGAAACTGACTGCTTGAAACTGGTCTGAATTACCTAAGAGCACTGATCTGCACGTGAACGCTACCCTAAGCTGTAATCTTGGTAATAATCCTACCTAACATGTATCATTTAGTTGATACTTGAAAAATTCAAGATATTTTAAATTACCTAAGAAATTAAAGAATGAATAAGTACAATGGTAGCTGTGTGTTTTTTGTTCTGCTATTAAAGATTGCAATATCTGAACTGATTTCTCTTGATTTCCAATGTGCATGATCCTATGTCACAAACCTGAGTATCTGGTTTTGCCCTTCCTTTTATAAATACTCTGCAATGGTGATTCCCAGTAATACATGGCACACTCTTGATAACTAATACAAGGGTTATTTGGTTCTAATACTGAAAGGATTTGTAAAAATTTGCTGTTTATTTGGCAGTCTAATGTTCAAAAAAACAAGTAATGTTGAACTTAGGAATCATATCTTGACATTAAAATTGTCACATTCGTAAAGTTGTTTCTAATCAATGTTCATGTGACACACTTTTCATGAAAAAATAGGGAAATATTCTAGTTAAAGTTCACAGATATAGAAAAAATGAAACCATTTTACTAGTCACAACAAATAATTTTATAATTTAAAAATTGTATTGTCTGTGCTTTATCACATATTTTATCAATATATACTAATTTATATTCACCATTTGCTATATTTAATAGTCCTATATTAAATGTTGGTAGATCTATTCAATTAAATAATCAAAATGAGAATCAAAGCTCTCGTTTTGACACATTTTGACAGCTATTTTGGTTTATGGTTTTAAAATAATACTGTTTCACATTTTAATAATAAATTATATTTTAAGAATAACAAAACACTCAAAAACATTTACCCAGTTCTAATAGACATGAGCAAAACAGTTCTAATATATTTATTTGCAGTGCCAAAATGTAGTCGTGGTTTCTTGTGTTTAAGAAATTCTCCCCTTTGTGTTAAATAATTTTATTGGTTAAAATAATCAAAATCACATTCATTACATTATTATTTCACATGCAATGAAAAACATTGGATATAGCAGTGGTGAAATTATAAACTCTAACAGAGAACACGGAATCCTCCTTATAGACACACATCGGAGCAGGCTCCTCAGCTAGAAAGCTGAATTATGCCGATTACATAGCAATTGTATAAGATGGCTTGCATAGATTAGAACACTAAGCAACCATTCAAAATGAGAGTGGGAGAATGTCAAAGGCACCAAGTAGAATAGAATGATGAATTCCTGCCACTCTGTCTCTTAGACTCTGTCTCTTTCATATTTACTTTTCACTTCACTCCTAGATATGGGTATGTGTCTCCAAAGGCTAAGAATGCATTCATTCACTTATTCATTGTTTCTTTCATTCATTTACTGAGTACCTGATATGTGCACTGCAGGAATGTTAAAATGAATCAAGCAAGGGTCCTATCTCAGAAAGTTCAGGACAGTGGGGGAGACAGCAGAGTGTAAGAGACGTGTATCCCAGTATCACCAAGTAAAGTACAGCACAGAATAAAAATTCATTAACAGGTAACAATTGAACCAACATGCTCAGCTCTTCTATGTGCATGAAAACTGAGATATCATAAGTCCTGGGAGAAACCAGGAACATGAAGTCTGAGGTTAAATTGATGAAAGAATATGGTAGATACCCAAGCAGATGTTTTTATCCCATAGCCTGTTCCCTGAGATAAGAAAGGAGAAAGTGGGACCAAATGTCCAGTTCCAAAATGCAAGAGGATGTGGGAATGGAAAGGAAGATAAGAGACAGATGATGGACAAATAACTGAAAAAAGTCCTTTCAATGTTGGAAATGTCTAGATCTTCTGAAAATACTATTCTTTGAGCAGTACATAATTATTTTCTGCTTATATCCCCAAAGACTTTATCTTAGGTAACAACAGCTTCTCCTTTTCCCCCATTTATTCTTCTGCTTCTCTGCTGAGATTCCCAACAAAGATGCCAATTGGTGCCAAATGTCATGATGTTCTGAGATATAGACACCTGTCTTCTAATAACTGGACTGAGACCACCAACTCATTTCAAACAGACCATCAAACAGACATCAACTAGTAATGGCCTACATTTACTATCAGCCTGGGCTCAAGCCAAGACCTTCTCCCATGGAACTGCTCAGCATTCTTGATGGCAAACAACATGTTCAATATGTGCTCACTCTACTCCAATAAATGGACCAGTGCCTGTGGCAATAAGTGCCACTAAATAATCACGTCTCTCACTCATTCTCTATGTTACCACCCTATCTGACCTTTGTAGAGTCAGCATCTCTTAAGCAAGTATTTGCAAGACCCACTGAAGTGGAATGCAGATTAAGACTTACGCACAATATTTTTAAATATGAAAACTACATTTACATATTCATGTCCCACCATAAGATGAGGAGGTAAAGAAGGCTGCTGTATGTTAAATTCCAAGAAGCAAAATAAACAGTATCAACATCAGGGATGCATGAATTCCATGTAAAGTATTTTATAACCATCTGCATATTGTAGTTCTTTAAAATAATCTTTAAAGTAACTTTAGAGTACTTAAGTTCTAGATTCTCAGGTTCCCACATATACGCTGAACATTAAAGGGGATATGTGTTTCTTTTTCAAATGTTAGTCTAAATTATCAAAAACACACACCAAAAAAAGGTTTAGATCAAATGACAGTATTTGAAGAAATTAAGAGATGAAGTCCTAAAGAAGTGCAGGATACAGAGAAATTATTTTTAGTTCTGGTGGTAAGATATAGGATTGAAGAAATAAGAATTAGTCCCTAGAAGGGTAAAAAATTTATTGGGATGGGAATGCTTCAGGGATATTAATGTAACAGAATAAAATGTACCTTATATAGAATGACCAGAGGCAGGAAGGGCAGGTGGAAGGTAATAATAGTTGCCCCAGAAAAGTCTGAAGTGGGGAGGGGCGTTTCTTAGAGAGAGTGTTGATTCAAATGAATAATTAGGGAGAGGCTGTGGACTTACAAGGAAATAAATTTGACCCTAAGAGGTACCTGGGTATATGGAAGACAGTGAGCTAGCAACAACAATCAATCAATCAATCAATCGAGGGAGAAAAAACAGAGGAGGTCAGAGGTAGATGTAGATGCAGATGTGGATGAATTTGGATGGGACAAAATCATTTCAAAGTGCTAGTGAGACAGCCAAGCATGGCTATCTCACTAGCACTCACAATTTCTATCTACTTTGGGAGTCACCTGAGAACGTATATTAAAACACAGAAGGTAGATGAAAATGTAAAAGACTGCAGAGCTAGAAGACAAAAAGACATACAACCTAGTCCCTCAGAAGTACCTTGTCTAACCATAGAGAGAATAGTGCACCTTCATAACAAAACTAAAGAAAAAAGAGTAAGAGTTAAATGCAAGATGTTGGCAATGTAAAGCATTTAAATGTATACACATTTATTCTTTATAATATAATATCTCTAATTTTAATAACCTAGAAATTTTAGAATTCTGAGCCATGAAAGCTGAAGGGTGTCACTGTGGAGCAGTAACTCTCAAACAAGGATGAATTTTTCCCTCCAGAGGACATTTGTCAATATCTAGGAATATTTTTGGTTGTCACAACTGAGAGGTATAAGTGGCATCCAGTGAGTAGAGACCAGGGATGCTGCTAAACATCTTACAATGCACAGGATACCCCCACCACAAAGTTACATGGTCCAGAACGTCAATAGCTCCAAGAAACTCTGCTATAAGTCACTTTGGTTCTTTGCTTAATATTATCTAAGATACTTGACCAGTAAAGTCCACCAATGAGATGAGCTAATATATTACCTGACTTCTATTTGAGTGCTTAAGATAGTTATTCAAGGTACAAGGAAGACAGCAAAATGTTCTAAGGTAATTTCTACCATAATCATAAGTAACGTTCATGGCAATTTGTATTATAAGTATGTAGTTAAGTATTTAGAATTTCAGGTATTTAAAATGTTCAACACTTTCCAGTGTAACTGTGTTTTCTACATTTCTGTTTTCCAAAATTCCATCAATTAGTTCATTCCTCACAGTTCCAATCCTTTAAAATGCTAAGATAACTTAGTAGATACAGAAATGTACTTTGGCTGACTTTATTGCCATCTTTCCTCTTTGATCCCATATAACCTCTCCAGCACTTAAATTCCACTACACTCTGATGCAAGTTGTTTTGTTATTTATGCCCACAGATCTCTATGAATACTTATTTTGCTTTTATGCAGATTTTATTTTGGTAATGCTGCTATTGTGTAAAAATGCCTTCACCTAAGCCCTCTCACAATGAAGCCAGCCACAGAACCACTTAACGTCTGTGATTTACAGTTTACAAGGCACTCCCATGACATCGTCTCACTCTTCGGGACAGTATGTGATACCATGTGTTACCTCATAGCACATGCCACGAATTATCACCGTGTTGGGAAACTTTGGCTTAGAGATACTATTGAAGATTGGGCCCAGACCTTGAGCCCAAGTTGTGTGATTCATTTAACCACATCCCTTACCTGATTGTGGGGAACACACCGAGTGCCCCTTCCTCGAAGCTCCAGGCTCCACGTTCACAAGGTCTGTCACTGTGTCGCCATCTTTTGTGGCACGGCTTGTGCAGACAAAATAAAATGTCCAATTTCTGAGGCTGCTGTTAAATCTCAAAAAACAGGCTGCTTCTGGGCAGAGACGTAAGCTAACCATTCAAATGGGGCTAAAATATTCTGTTTTAGCCAATCCATCAATTCTCAGTAGGAAATGTTAGGTTACAAGCTTAAAGTATTAAATATGAGAAGATTCCATTAACATGGATTTATTTGTTGGATATTCACAGAAGAGTTTCCATGTGAGAAAGAATTCTGCTGACATATGTCGATATTCGCTTCCACTGCTAATGAGAGATCCCCTTGGTCTCCAAGTTTCTTAGTCTCTTCCTCTCTCCAGCACCACCAAACTCCTCTTAACATCTTGGAAAATGGGTACTGAGGTAGTGGAGTCAGTTATCAACTGACAGCTCTGAGATATGACTAGAGATGATCAAACATTATTTGGGATCTTCTCTGAACCACACATGGAAAAGTGGAAAGTGTTCTTTGTAGCTAATAAGAACTCATGAAGAAATGTAGAATAGAACCAAAGAAGGCACCTTAGAGTTCAATTGTCCAACAAGTTCATTTTCAGCTGACAAAACTGAGCCTCAGAGAAGAGAAACTTTAATATAAATCATGATCATTGCAAATGAAAATGATGAACATCTCTCCTGTCCATTTACCTTCTGCAGATTATCTTTCATTCCAATGCACCAAGTACCATTTTCTCTGGATTTTTTTCCTTCTGTTGTTGACTCATCTTTCTCAGTGCTGTAAACTTCTTGTTGACTCATCGCTGAAATGAATTATTTGTGTTTATTTAACATTCAGTCTGCACTTTTTTCCTCATGTTAAATATGTGGACTCTGGGACTACCTGGATTTGAATCCTGCTTTTATCAGATGTTGGACAAGAGACTTAATCTCTCTGGCCTGCATTTCCTCACCTTTAACATGGTGATAAAGTTGTAGCTACATAATAGATGTTGGGAGACAATAAAATGAGATTATAGATTTTAAGTGTGTGTGTGTGTGTGTATGTGTGTGTGTGTGTATACCAGGTGCATCAAGGCACACATGATTAGCACCATGCCAGGCACATAGTAAATACTCAATAAATGTCAGTCATTATTTCCAAGAATAATAGATGTAATTATCAAAATTTTGGTTCTGTAATTGAATTCAATACACAAATAAATGTCACAAACCAAGTCACCTAATTGATCACTATGTTTTTCCTGAGAGTTGGAGCTACAAACATGTCTTATGAAATAGTCGCCATTCATTGACTAGTACTGTGTGCCCAGCCCTGTGGCAATAATTATTGTTGTTTTGTCCCGTTTGAACCTTACAACAATTGAACCTGTTTTTCTGTTTGCAGATGAGAAAAGTTAACCAAGTTTGAGAGGTGAAATGACTTGCCAAAGGTCACTTACAGATATTGGAGACAAGACAGGAAACAAGAGGTGCCTCATTTCAAAGCCTTTTCTATCTAAACCACTTTGATTTTTCCTCCTCTTGAATATGCCCTGCTCTGGAAAGTGTGTAATCACGTTCCCAAACTATGCATACAGAAAACAAGGGATGTGCTATGTAACAGCAAAAGTTTAAGGTCCTCATCCCTCTAATGCTTCTGCCTCTTTTCTTTGACATCTACCACTTATTTGTCTCAAAGTTTCATTCCACAAAGTCTGGATTTTAATTTCAAACTTTCATGACACACCTCTTCCTGCCTAATCATATAACCATTATTATATCTTAATTTATTAAGATATAATATTTATATCTTCAATTACTAAAATGGTTCAAAACAAAAGCAGTTAAACCTCATCATAGGCAAACTCAAAAAATTGTTTATAGTTCACAAACCTGATGCTATCCATACAAAATAAAATTAAAGCATTTTATTAATGGTTTATTGCTTCCAAAAAATCCCATACCAAGTGTGCTGCCTGTGAGAATCTACAAAGACATAAAATCACATATTGCAGGCATCCCATTCTGTGGAAGATATCAATTCAAAAGAGTAAGGCCTAGTTTTTTTTCTGGCAATGGAAGTTTAATAGATGTTGAATGATAGAAAAAACAATGCACTAAAAAGTAATTTGTATTATTTTTCCTTTGGTGAGGAATACTATTTAAACATACACGTGTGTGTGTGTGTTTGTGTATGTGTGTGCATGTGTAGTATGTGTTTGCTTTTCATAAAGCCTCTAAATAAAATTGGAGAGTGTACAATCCAGGAAGCTCTAATGTCAATCTTTATTTTACAGGCACCAAAATGTATATCAGAAGAAATTGTCATTCATCATGACACTTCACATGTACTGCATTGTTTTAATAGAAAAATCTAAAGTTTCATTATGTTAATGTTGAGCAATGAAAATAAAACATCATAAAAAAATAAGCACTTTTTGGTGATTGGCTATAGCAATTTTCTGTCAGCTTCGAGCACGATAAAAGCATACTGAATGGAGATAGAACAAACACCAGGAATCCAGCAGCACCAAAAATGTTTTACTGGATCCCTGCAAATCTAGTGTTCATAAGTGCCAGCCAAATAAAATGCAACTTTTTCAACAAACTATGTGATAATTGTCCCAGAGAAGAATTAATAGAATAATTCTTCCTATACACCAATGCTGAAAGAAATGTACCCAAATAACATTTCTCATCCAACATGATGGACAAAGTGACACATTTAAATTTTAATAACTGATGCAGGTAGAATTCAAAATAGAGGAATACTACAGAGAAAATGCAACCCAGAAGCTCATTGATTACTTTGATTTTTTTCCTTTTGTAGAAACACAAATATAGAATTGATATATGGTATTAACAGAACCATCTACCATATGATCATTGTGCAGACAAAGAAAAAGCCACAAATACAATACTGTTGTAAATAAGCTTGAGTATTTTGTTTACAGACACTTATTTATAGAGAAATTAAAATGTAGATTGGTATAAAAGGGAAGTATAGATTTGGCTTAATATAAAATATCTTACTCTTAAAAGTAAACTATTTCTTATGTATCAAAATCTCCACTTTTAGAACATTTTATTATATTCATAGTTTTTCTCTTCACTTTTTGCTTAAAACTCCCTTATTAAAGCAATTCTCTTTGTAATGAAACAAATTTTTTATGTAATGTGGTGTACTAAGCAATATATAATACTTATTGTACAACAAACCTATAATAAATTATCAATATTTATTAAATTGAGTTAATATTTAATACAGTCACATAAAAATCTTTCAAAATAAACCACTCTATTTGAAAGTAGATTAAACAGCGTTCCCGTGCAATGTACTAAATTCAAAATATCAATCTATCCATTTAGAAACCACTTGAAAGAAAGGAAAGACATGAAGGTGAGATTATCAGGTCAACAGTTTCCCTTAATTTTTTGCAGCAGATTATTCAGGTATAACACAATTCATAGAACATATTCTAGGAGATGATTAAAGATGTTTTAATCTGCCTTTCCTGAAACAAGTGAGTAAATTATTGTTTAATATATCCTACCCTTACATGAAAAAAAATCTTGAAATACTAATCAGTTTTATTAAATTTTTCTATTTTGTGTTCAAGAGTTTAAGTATTATCCAAACCCTAACTTTGTGAAACTGATTATCCTTCCCTATCCCAGTTCCTTTATATGCCAGAACAGTAACTATCCAATAAAAGCAAAAGCTGAAATAATTGCCCAAAATAGATTTGTAATACCCCTTTCTGCAAATCTGGGTTTTGTTTTGTTTTGTTTTTTGTTAATGGCTGATACGAATTTTTCTGAGGACTTAAATGAATAGTTCTCTTTTAGTGAGGGTTTATAGGCAATTGGGGTTTGTATTATGTTCTATATGTTTTACAATACACCAAATTACAAGATATCAGTATTTTCCCAATCTTCGGAGAGTATCTGTGTTATTACAAACTTCACAGCCTGAATATTCCTGCTTGGTTCTCTTACATTCATTTTACAGGAATGAGTACTTTCCAGTCCACAACAGGATAAGCATTATCTACCGTATGACATGTGAACTCTTGGAAAGAGTTCATATGATCTGCAGGAAAAAAATTAACGAGTGTCTACTTTGCAAGAGTCCTAGAGTTTATTTTGGTTTCCAGGACCCCTGGATCTTTTCAGTCCTGGTGTTCGTACTTCTCTGAAAACAGAGACAGTTTATGGCCAAACCACTGGCACTGCCAAACCCTTGGTCGAACTATCTGATGGAGTTCATGAAGATCTCTCTTTGTTCTGTTGTCTGTGCAGACAACGCTCACTCGACTGTGTAGAAAAAAAGTGCTAGACTGAAGCTGTGTGCACATAAGTAAAATATTGTTGAATAGTGCCTAAGGAAATAGAAAAACATTATTTTAAATTATCTTGATCATAAAATCCAAGTGAAGATTTGGCAATATAGCAACAAAACCTCAAAACCAGTGATTCCTTTTAAATAAAACAAAATGAGAAACAGTAACTATTAGAAATCCCACCTGGTGCTTTTCCTGTGTTAATGATGCTTCTTAAATTGCATGTGGGTAAATGGTAATTTTGTCTCACACCATTAAAAACTAATGGAACCCTTGATGATAAGAAATGCCATAGCTAGCTTGTTGGAAAACGTTTAATTAATAAAGTAATAAAATTATTGTAAACTAGTGCAGTTTCAGGGAGAATTCAATGGGATATAAAACAGATAAAACATCCTAGCAAGTTTGTATAGAAAATAAACATTACTATATAAAATACCATATAAAGTAAAAGGGGTTTCTCTCACATAGAATTAAAATTAGCTATTATACTAATAAAAATAGATTATTCTTTCAGGGAAAACATGCTAGAGAACACAGCCTATAAAAGCTATTTTCTATCATTCAAGAAAAGTCAGAAACAGAAAACGTAAAACAAAAAAAGGAATGTTACTCTATTTTTTCATAAGTTGGAACTCAGAATTTAGGCATAAATATATATAATAATAAGATAACAAAACAGTGGGTTAAAATGAAAACAAAGTTATTCTTTCACCTGCCTTTTCTAAAAGTAAGTTAATTCTTTATATAAACTTCTATACTTTTTACAGTGCACATTTTTGTCAAATATTGAAACATGTTCAAGAATCCTAAATGAAGACAATTTTGTCATCATTTGGGAATAAATCACAAAATAATAAATATTCTAATGACCAGCCCAGTTTTTCCATGACTCCATAGCATAGTGTTGATTCTTTTCCAATTCTCCAAAGCTCCTTAGGAGTTATATTATTCTAAGATTAAGTGTATAAAAGGAACACATTTAGTGTCCTCACAAACAGGAAGATTGGGAATCTTTGACCAATGCCTCAATAAACAAAGGAATTTGAAACCTTCCATTACCAGTTCCACAGTGATGAGTAAAGTTGCCTTTGTAATGGTGGTATTGTCTATCTTCTCAGTATCTGTAGAAGTAATACTGATTTTTAGCGCTTTATTAATTCAAATTTTCATGTATTCTTTTATATATAAGCTTAGATGTATACATTCATTCATTATTTCCAAAAATACTATTTCCAAAAATTATTCTGTTCTGAGTGCTGCTATGGGGGGACACAGCAGTGAACAAGACAGAGGTTACTCGCCTCATCCAATTTATATTCCAGTTCTCATTTCTATTTTGTTCGGAAATTGAGCAAGTTTCTCCTCTAGAGACCATTCTACATCTGTTCCAATTGTGTATGTTTTTGTCAATAAATCCCTAATTACTTTTATTTTCACTTGACCTTTTATCCCTAGTTTTTTGTTTTAATTAAAATTACTCTGCTTATAATCTTGGCAGAGGAGGTCTTAGCAAACTCCAAATCATAAATGATAAGAAAAAGTTTGGCTTCACTATACAAAGAGCTTTTAATAATCAATAAATACATAATAAATAACATAATTTAAAATTAGCAAAGAACTTTAACAAATAATTTATGAGAGAAAATTTTAAAGGATAATAAACATAAGATACACAGCATTCTATTAAAAATAAAAGAATTTCAGATTAACATAGTCACAAGAATTTATTTTCCTTTCTGATAGAGAAAAAAAATCAAAAGTTTATTATACCAAGGTAGGTAACAGTATGTGAAAAGGTTTGCTCCGGAATTTAGCTGATAGTACAACTTCTAGGTATTAATTTGAAAATATCTATTAAAATTTAAAATATGTGCAACCTTAACTAAATGATTCTGTTTCAGAAATGTATCAAAGGGAAAAAATGGAAAAATACACAAAGACATATGTAAAAGAATATTCATAGTAACATTATTTGTCAGCTGAAAAATTTAGGGGAAAAATAATAAGGGACTGGCTAAATAAATTATACATACATACAACTAAAACACAATAGAAAACAGCTCTCTATATATTTGATTAGAAAGATGCCCATGACAAACCATGAGACACTATTAAGGAAGGCAGGTTATGAAAAACTATGTATAATTTGGTAATATTAAAAATATGTATGTTTGTATATCTGGAAGATACACCCTAAACTTTAATTATTGTTTCTAGTGATGAGATTATGGTAGATTGTAAGGCACTTTTCATTTTCCATTTTATACATTTCTAATTTAATTCTCTGTTGCTTGTAATGAGCATTTATTAAGTTTGCAAACAAAAAATATGAATACTTTTATCTCTAAGAAATTAAAAAGTCATTCTATTCTCAAAGATGCAGAAACCAAATATAATTGTCTGGTTCAGTTTTCAGGATGCCAAGGTCAATTGCTTAGAGTTTAGAAAGTGAGTGGTTTTTTTTAAATTTTTGATGAGTTTGAAATATTCACATTGTTATAACTTATGAAAAACTTCAAATTTCTAGGATCAAATATTATACCTGGATAAAGAAAGTGCCCAATATATGTATCAATATATCTTTACATACATTTCCAAAACATGGGGCAGAGCATCCCTGATCATTCAAAGCATTGCTGCTTCACAGAATAGCAAGAAAGTTCACTTCCAATTTACATCAGTATTTGCATATGATTAATCATCAGCCATAAATACAGGTGGAGATTAGGATTTTTTTAATCTAGGTATCCAGCAGTGCTAAAGATATCATTAGATAGTCCAGGCATGGTGGCTCACACCTGGTAATCCCTGCACTTTGGAGGCCAAGGAGGGTAGATCACCTGAGGTCAGGAGTTCGAGACCCCCCTGGCCAACATGATGAAACCCTGTCTCTACTAAAAATACAAAAAATTAGCTGGGCATGGTGGCGTGTGCCTGTAATCCCAGCTACTCAGGAGGCTGAGGCAAGAGAATCTCTTGAACCCGGGAGGTGGAGGTTGCAGTGAGCCGAGATTGCACCACTGCACTCCGGCCTGGGCAACAAGAGCAAAACTCCATCTCAAATACATATACATATATATATATATATGTATATGTATCATTAGATAACACAACAGTAATTTGGGAATTTTATATATATTGGATTTAAGATATTTTAGCTAACTGGACACTGTTACTGTCATTCAGAAATTCATTAATTGTATGTGTGTGTGTGTGTGTGTGTGTGTGTGTGTGTACTTCTATGTATACAAAACAGCTGTTCAGATTACCATAGAGTACATCCCAGCACATTCGTTCTGGGAATTCACAAGAGGTATTACTGAGAAGCCATCATAATTCACAAGGCTTCTTTCTCTCTTTCATATTTGTCATCAAGCTCAGGTGATTCTCTCTTAATGTCTGTCTTATCTTTCCTCCTATTCACCCATCCACATAATGTTAGCTCCAGTTCGAGCAGTTTCTCACCTGGCTTTCCAGTCTTGTGACCAATCCATCCTCCTGATTAGGGTTTCTAAAAGGCTGATTGAATTATGTGGCTCTCTTGCTCAAAGCCCTTTTGCGACTTCCCAAACTTTTCTAAAATCCAACTTCCTGCTTCCTTTGTTTCTCTTATAAGACTAAGACCTTCTTGGAGGCAGAAATACATTTGGCATAGTTCTTGGCATATAGTAAACTCTCAGGAAATTTTCATGGGCTGACTGAATGAATGAGTGAGTGAGTGAAGAATGTATCACCCTGCACTCCAGAAACCTACACATCATCAAATATTTTCATTAATAATTATATGACTGAAAACCATCACTGATTTCCACTACTTAATTTATAAACTAACCATTCATGCTCTGGTTGACCAAAGTCATTTTTAAAAAGTGAAATGAGAGGTAAATATATTCCTAGTGAGATTTTCAGGTTGAGCTTAGCACCAAAAGACCATCAGTACCCATGTTAAACACCAATTACATAAAATGGTTTTGTCATCTAACCTGATGTAGGGCTCTAAGTCCACATGCTTAAGATAATGGTGTTTCTAGTGACAGTCAAACAAAAATATGTCCTCAAAATAGGTTATGAAACTGTAGGGAATCTCTTTCCATTGCAAAATGTCTGGATCTGTGTATGATTTAATAGTAACAGCAGTTTTATGGTGTGATGAAGTTAGTCAACACATGATATAGCTGTGGATTTGAAGGAAATAAAAGCAGCAGGCAGACGGACAGATAAGCCTTGCCAAAAAAGTAAGAATAAAGGAAATTCTTAACAGCAAAGATCAACCAAGAGGCAAAAGAAGATAGATAAAAAGTGATTCAGAGGCCAGCTGCAGGATGGTACTAAGAGCTCTGAACTAGGAGTAGGGGCCTTGTTTGAGTCCCGGCTTTGGCCTGTAAAGCGGACATATCCCCCTCGAAACCTCTAAATTGTTGCTTTCTCTCTCTCTCTCTCTCTCTCTGTGTGTGTGTGTGTGTGTGTGTGTGTGTGTGTGTGTGTGTGTGTGTATGAGAGAGAGAGAGACAGAGAGAGAGAGAGAGAAGACAAGGTAAGATAACTCGTTTACAGCCACTTAAGCATTATATGGTACAATATAAATAGAGAAAATGTCATTAAACTATAATTCAAAGAAGCATGGTTGGAAGAGGCTGCTGATCACCTTCAGATTTTCTAATTTACACCTTCATCTAGAAGTGTTCTAAAGTCTGTTTCATCTCAAAAAATTATTTTGAATGCAGTCTTTCATTGACATCTAGCTATTTTTAAACTGCCTTGTGTCTCCTTTACCTAAGAACCAAGTTTCCCAAATGAATAACGTAAAATTTTCTATTGTCTCTTATGACATTGAGGCTTCTGATCCCAATTCCCTGGCAGCCTTGGCTAATGGATGTTTTTAGTCATCATCTTTGTTCATTTCTCTGTGCCTTTTGATACTTACTCACCATCTCTTTCTTGACACTCTCTCCTTTGACTTCCATTTACTACTGGTCTTCCTCCAATACCTTTGACTGTTCCTTTTAAGTCTCCTTCACTAGTCCTTTTCCGTGTGTCTCTTAAAATTATATCCCTGACCCCACTCCAACCACACACACACACACACACACACACACACACACACACAGAAAAACAGACTTGTTTTATTTTCCCTACTATTCTTGGGCAGATTATCTGAAGTGCTTGAACATACCAAGAGGAGATTTATACAAAGTCTGAGTAAGGATTAACAATAAGGAGATAAATATAAACACTTAACTCTCTAAGAAGGTTGTAGTTAAAGAAATTTTCTAAGAAGGTTATTAAGAAGATGAAGGTATAAAGGTGTCAAATTTCTATCTTCTATATAAAGAAATCAGTAGACAATATATAAAACTGAAAAATGAGCAGTCTATAGTATAAGCAAGTTATTTCAAACGCAGAGGTAAACATCAGGAAAACAAAAAGTCAATTAGAAACATTGAAAGCGTTTCCCTGAGGAGGGGAATTGTGGAAGAGTCCAAGGTCTGCTAGGCAAGGGACTGCTGTTTTTCACAAGACCTCCTGTAATACCATTTGGCTTTTTAAACTTCATACACATTCATATAAAAGCTGACAAGGATACTATTCCAAAGCCACCAGTTTCTTCAAATATAAAATTAGTATTTTCATGTAAAATTTGCCTAAATGAAAAAAGATAACTGGCCCCATTCCAAAGCAGACCTCCAAGAATGGAGCAATAAAACAGAAAAAAAAAAATGCTAGCATGGCAGTTGAAGGAGGAGATGAAGCGAGAACTGCTATATGGAATGATAAAGAATTAACTGCATACTCCTTTTCTATTAAGCACAAAACTATATTACAATAATCAACTCCTAAGTCTTCATAATATCTGTTATAAGCAACTCCTGTGTTTGCCAATAGGAGTTTCCTAGGTAAAATTTTATCTGCCAATTCTTTTTTTTTTTTTTGGTATTAAATCTGTTCTAAATGTATTTGATTCTTAATTTAGATGTTAGACTAAATACCATGGTCTTATATTTTAAGTCATTTATGTTGGCAGTTAACACATTCATTATTTATCTTTTTATATGCATTAAACGTAAAAAATCCAAACAGAAAATTGTTGATAATAAATCAAGGGGTTCATGTTTATATAACACATCTTTTACATAAAAATGCAATAGTGTGAAAGGAGTAAATACAGAACTTTCCACAGACTCCTATATATTCCATATTGCACAAATCTACCATGAAGCCCTAGTATGGCATCTTGTAGAAGCCTTTGGGGCTTTACAAGTGTTATTGGATTCCAGTACCAATAATTGGTCTCATGTATCTTCTTTACAGGCATTGTTGATTAAAAAACATAGAAAGACAATCCAGAGAATGGAAGGAGTGAGGAAGGAGCATTCTGTAGCAATCTCAAACTAAAAGGTAGTCATAATCCATAAACTATTGATCCAATAGACAGAAATTTCCCTTTGTTTTAAATCAATTAACATTTATACATGAGCCATTAAAAACCTACCATGCTTATAAGCCATTACAGTGTGTACCTATTGTATTGATTAGCATGTAGTCAGTTATTAATTAATGACATCATAACTCTCCAACCTCTTACAGGCTTTAGTGTCTTAAAGAGACACACCACCCACCAGAGTTAATTAAGTACTGTGTATCTGACACTCTTTATATCCTTGAGCAGAATACTATGTTTTCTCAGATCTTGTGTATATCCTTCTAATGCATGTTGGCCCATACTGCATGGTGTGTCCTCCGAAATAATCCATTGCATTTTATAAGTAAGCCATAAAAATCTCCAGAGACACAATGGTTTTAACATTATTTGTATGAGTGACAGAAGCATATTAACTTCTCAATGCATACCCAAGATGAAAAGTGTGGTAATTTGCAAGGTATGTACAATGACTGGCCTCTAAAGCTAAATACCTCTTTCATCCTAAATACCCTCTTACACTATTCCTAAAGTGTCCTAACAAAGCAAGGCCAAAAACTACACAAAAACACAAACTCTATAAAGTCTGTAATATCAAATGTGCTTTCTTTAATGCAATATAAACCAGAATAATACTTTTTAATACCTTTTCTTTTCTTGATTATTATCTTCAAGATGGTTGTCTCTTTAGAAAAGAAAAAAATGTCTTCAAATCTTTGAAAATGAAATTTTTAGTTCAAGCTTCTGCATGGATGTAAGAGAACTAGAATAAAACCCTAAATCATACTGTGAAGCAGTCACTTATACTTAAAATACTGCAGTCTTCTGGATAACACACTGTCACCATTGAAAAAAGTCTTATTAAGTACACAATAAAGTAAAATTTACCCTAGGGAATCTAAAATCTATTAAAGAATGCTAACATCATCTTTCTATCTAAATCAAAATAACCTCTGAAGAAGACACATATACCACAAAATAACTAATTATTATTCTACCTATCCCCTATCAATCATTGATAAGCTAGTTATCTGGTTTTCTCTCTAAAACTTTAAAATAATACAAAATTTTAACTGACATTTCTTCTTTATTCAACTGTACTTTGTGATTTAAAAAAAAAATTCTCAATAGATTTACATTAAATAGGCACAAGAATGAGATCAAATCCGCTAAAGTTTCTTATTTTTCTACTGTGTTCTCTGAGGTCTTAGCAAATTATTAATTATCCTTATTCAGAATCATTGAGGAAAAAGAAGGTAGAACAAGTTTGTGTTAATTAGACCTGTTGAGGTTGAAATAATGTATGAACACATTAAGTGTTCAGCATTATCTCCTCGAGTAACATCCTCTAACATAATTCAGCCTGGAAGATGAAAGAAAAAAGCACCAAGTAAGATGATGATGGTTATTAATATTACTTTGCCCCTAAAGAGCTCTCTCTACTATTAGTCTCAAAAGAGCTCTAACCTCTCATTAGATTAGAGATCAACCTGAAATAATCTGAAATGATGGTTACAGCATGAGAGGGTAGAGTAAGAATTAGGTTAAATAAGGCTCCTGTGTCCAGTATCTGGGCCTCAAGTAGAAATCAGGTGTATCTGCTTTTATGAAAGATTTTGGTTCATGAAACAGTTTTTTGGGGTGTTTTTTAAAAACCACAACAAAGTTATGCTTATTTCTTCCATGAAGGAAGACATCTTTTTTTTAATAAAATTGGCAGTGAGGTTATGTGTAAGGCAAATTGTGACTGAGCCAATAATCTGTCATTCTTACCATCCAGAATGTTCACATGAAGACATAAACAGAAAAAGAAGCCACTTCATATCTAAAGAAAAAAGAAGAACACTCTTTCTCAGGATCCCAAAAACTCAGATTCACACTAATCGTGCTCAGAGGTGGCCAGTAAAGAAAGTTCGAAGGGAGAAAGAAAATACTAATGGGGGAAGAGACACCACAAATGATTTCACAGTAGGGACCTTCCTGTAAAGTCTACACAAGTGCGTTTGGTAGGCCCAGTAACGCTGCTCTGATTTTAGTTGGGACAGGAAATCTTCATCACATGCTATGTGGTCCTAATGCAGACACAAACGGGCTTTTCTTCAGAAATAATAGTCCAACCTCTAATGTCGCTCTTGTCATGCAGTGGTGTCTGCAGGACCATGTCACAGACAGAAGAGCTATTTCTGCACTCCATTCGAAGTCACAACCGTGAGATTAGTAACGGATTCATTACATGAGAATGAACTCATGTTAATTATCTCTTTGTTTCCTCCTTTAGTACCCTGAATTCCATGATTTTAAAAGACTGTCCCTTCATTTAAGGAAAAATCCACAGGTAATTGAAAGGTATCATTTGGTGTTTGTGTACTTCTAACTATCTCAGATAATTATAGAAAGGTTGAGCAACTCTAAAGAATACATTTGCGGGGCTGGGCATGATGGCTCACGCCTGTAATCCTAGCACTTTTGGAGGCCGATTCAAAAGTGGGCCGATCTGCCCACTTTTGGTGGGCAGATCACGAGGTCAGGAGTTCAAGACCAGCCTGGCTAACACGGTGAAATCCCGTCTCTACTAAAAATAAAAAAAATAGCCAGGCATGGTGGTGGGTTCCTGTAATCCCAGCTACTCGGGAGGCTGAGGCAGGAGAATCGCTTGAAACCAGAAGGTGGAGGTTGCAGTGAACCGAGATCATGCCACTGTACTCCCGTTTGGGTGAAACAGTGAAACTCTATCTCAAAAAATATATATATATGTGTGTGTGTGTGTGTGTGTGTGTGTATACATATATATGTATACACCTATACACACACACACACACATATATATGTATACATATAAACATACATATATGTACACAAATATACATATATATTTGCTGACCAGAAAAAAGGAACATATATATGTGTGTGTATGTGTATATAATGTGTCTGCATATATGAATATATATTTATGCATGGACATAATGAATGAGGATACGGTTTGCGTGAGAAATATGTTCAATTAGGTGATTCTTTGTCATTGAGCGAAGATCATCATGAGTGTACTTGAGCACAAACCTAGACAATACGAGCGCTACTACACACCTACGATCGGTATGGTCTAGCCTATTGCTTCTGGGCTACAAACCCACTTTTCAGTATAGTTCAATACAGGAGTATAGCACACTCCTATACTGAACACTGCAGGCAATTGTAATACAATGGCAAGTATTTGTGTATCTAAACATATCTAAAGACAGAAAAGGTAACACAGCACTATAATGTTATGACAGATATGATATCACCAAGCAGTGGGGGTTTTTCAGTTCTATTATAACCTTATGTGACCACCTTCTTAAATACAATCCATCATTGACCGATACATCATTATGTAGTGTATGACTGTATAACAAATATGGTAGTTAATTAGTTATTTGGAGCAGATCATTTTACTGGCACTTATCTCAGGTGTCAGCTTCTATGAGTCCAGAAACCTATATGCTAAAGATCTTACTTTATCTTAAAAAACAGATTGGCACTTACTTAGAATTATATGGAGTCCCTTGCTATTCTGAGGTTAGGAAGGAGCAGCGAGTGAAAAAGAATAAAGTTTTTTAAGCATCTTTGTGTGCCAAATAATACACTAGGTGATTTAAGCATTGGTCCCTCACAACAGGATCCTTATTTTAGAGGATCCTGAGACCCAGGGCAAAAATACAGCTAATAAGTGCTAAAGGCTGGATTTGAACCCAGATCTTGCTGACTTCAAAACCCAATTCCTCTCCATTTGAGACCCAGGGCAAAAATACAGCTCATAAGTGCTAAAGGCTGGACTTGAACCCAGATCTGGCTGACTTCAAAACCCACGTCCTCTCCATTCCACCAGTCTGCTTTACTTGCATTAAACTGGAGATGCTCCTGTGATAGTTATCACAAAATTTCCTATAACACAGAGCTTAGTACCCTGCACTCAATGAAGAAACAGCAAATCAAGGGTTTTTATTTTTATTGTTGCTACTGTTAATACTGCTTTAAAGCCTGGGTCAAAATTCAGACAGATTATTGTGAACCATGGCCTGCTATGGATCATCTAACATAGGACTCTCTGACATATGGTAGGTGTCTACTATTTACCAAGCTTTTCTTCTCAGTGGCGAAGAACTTTAGTCTTCCATTAAGACTTTGATAGAGTTCTTCAAAAATCAGTCAAGACAAAATTGAAAGTGATTATTTAAGCCTCTTCAAAACTTCAAACCTGAAATTTAAAACAACAAAATGGCAAAATTAAAATTGATAGCAGCATGAATTTTCATGTACACAAACACACCATATAGCCATGTGTGCTTTAAGGGAAATGTTCCCTGTCTTACTGAAAGAGAGGCAACTTGTTATGATTTGTGCACACTTTCATGAAATACCAAAGAGGGAAAAAACCCTCCTGTCACTTGTCAGCTAGTTCAGTCAGTGCTGCTGTAGAGGTACCATAACATATGCACGTCCCCCTTCTGAAAATGTATCAAAAGGGGCTTTGGTAAACTCCTGTACAAGCATATCATATGTGCTAAAGCCAAAATGACTTAAATTCTATTCCCTGAAGGATCTGCACATCAGATGTATAACTGATTAGTGACAACTGACACAGAAACAGAGAAAATGCTCACTGTTAGGATGAACACACGATTCACAAGAAATGCTATCAGGATGGCATACTATACTTTCTGTATGCACGTAGAGTATGCCCCTCTCCTAGGAGAAAATTATAGCCAAAGAACTTTGCCTTTTAAGTACTAAACCCTCAAACTGACTGGGAAATATGTCTTAAAAATGCTTATCAATTTAATATGTTCATCATTAAAACCCTGAAAAGCAGCACAAACATTCCACTCTTGAGTTAAAAATAGTTCATTCAGAAATATTTCTCAAATACCTACTCTGTGCAGTGTGTACTTCACCAAAGCATAAGTGACAGAAAAAAATATATGCTGGTAGCATAAAAAAGTTCAAATAGAAGTTGATCGAGTTATGTACATGGCTCATATATTGAACAATTCTCAAATATGTCAAAAATGTCAGAGATTTTGAATGGCCCTTCAAGAATGAGTAACTTAAACCAAGATAGTATTAAAGCATCCAAGAAAAAGATAATATTCACCATGTATATGAAAGACAAAACTGTAAAGCACCAAATTCTCTACCTAGTTTATTTTTATTTGTCCTTCAGGAAAGTCACAAGGGCATTTCACTACCCTAGGGGAAACTATGCCCTACCATTAAAAGAATACAGAATTTAGGCCAGCCACAAAACAGACTTAAGAGAAATGATTTTTCTTCCTTCAAAAAATGTAAAAATATATTAGATGCATAATTTCCACAAGTTCTTACAATTGGCAAAAAATTATCTAATGTGCCCTTGCTTTCATTTGATTTTTTAAAGATTTTTTTATCTTCTTGAAAAGTTTTCTCTCCACGAATGTAGAGATGATCCATTTTATGATCCCTGCCTTACCAGGCCTCTCAATAAAATTTCAACATATACAGGTAGTTGGGTCCAAGGTCTCAGGTAGTCAAAGAAAAGACAGTCCTGGATTATTATGCCTCCCACTCCCCTCCCCTGCCCCCACTACATCTAATTCTGAATAGTTTGTTTTAGTTTTTCTTCCTTTGCAAGCTTACCTCCTGCCCCCACCTACCCAGTTCCCAAAAAAAAAAAAAATCTGCCAGTTTCAAGCTAGTTGGAAAGAAGTGCTCTCTCTGCTATTTTCTCTGCTTGTTCAAATCACATGTAAAGATGTAGATTAAAGAAAATATCTTAATTCAGTTCGCCTAAAACAAAATGCCTTATGTGCCCATCTTAAGTGCTGCAACAACTGCCAGCCGTGAAGAGACATGAATTACTGGTTGGGGAGGGTACAGGGCCAGTCCTGTCACATCGAGTCTGCACAGGATGAAGGAGGCAGCCAAGCACAGGTAACAGGCTCTCTTCTTTCACCCGAAGGACTTAGGGGTACAAGGGGATCCCTTCTTCCACATGTATTCTAAAAACCCTTCTTTTTCCTTTCCCCTCCCCTTGCCTCCTTTTCAGGTAGTATTTTCACAAAAAGTGGCTGCAGATGCTCTTTGTGAGATGGTGACATTCCCATCCCAACCCAGGCTGCTCTGCCTGGCACTTGCTCTGTTTCCTGCGTGCCACGGCCCTTCGGGAGCTCTGCTTACCCGCGCTTCCAGCCAGGATGCCAGTGCCATATTCTGATTACTGTGAGGAAGCCAGTCACTCCAGGAGGCTATGTATTTAAAGTTTTTCATACCAGAAGAACTGCACATAGATAAAGATGCCTTTCATCAGCCCTGTGAGAAACCAACACCAAAACAAAACCCTGGAGCAACTGAGTCACTTGCTTAAAGTGAAAACCCAAAAAGGCAGAATTCTAGGCCTTTATATTACAGTGTCCATTCTTAGGTTCTCTTTCACGAGCAGTGGTTTTTTCTTCTCTTTACAAAAGGAAGAATAAGATCATGTAGGTTTTATATAAATGTAAAAAAAGAAAAAAAAGCCTCTCTCTCCCGCCTCTGGCACTAATATCCTTGGTATTCTGCTGTCTCTTTTGCCTGGTGTGTTTTTAGCATGTTTTCATACTCTGTGCTCAGTACTGTAACACATAATGAAGGTTTCCAATCTCTGCTTACGTTATTTGCCAAGGATGGTTTACAGAAAACATAGTCAACCTATATGGAGCGTAACACCTGAAGAATATGTCAAACTTATGAGAAAGATGTCCACAGGAGAGACTATTGCTTTAAAATATGTAAAATAAAATAAAGCAGCTCACATGCCAATTAACAGCTTTCCAGAACATTACCTTCTTCTATGTGAATTAACTGGCTTTTGCACCAGATCCTAATGTTAATGAAGGTGATAAAGAAACTGCAAAACATAAAGGATATATGTTACAAATCAACCTGTTGATATTTTGAATAAGAAAACTTACACTGCACCAACTTAAACACTAACTATAATATAATATATGGCACAATATTCTAATATACTAAGGAAGTCCCTTAAGGTTTAAATTCTGATGATCTATTCACTTTTGATAAATTTTATGATCTGAAGTAGTTCTCTAATATAAAACGTATCTCCAACCACCTACTAGTTATGAAAGCCATTAAATTCTTGCAGATTGAAGGTGGAAAAATAAATTGTGTATATTTTAGACCCTGAATGATCTTCCTATAGCAATTTTAGAACAAACTATGAAGAATTCTGCAATTTTAATCTCAGTAGCTTCCCATTACTAAACAAGCAAAGCGCCACGATACAAATGTAGACGTTACATGTCATCTTGATCTGCTGCTTTTTTCTTTCATTAAAGCTTTAATGCAGCAATTATGGCTACGTTGCCCTATAAAAAAGGAAAAGGCAGTTTACTTTAAAAAGTGAAATTGCATAGCCTACTATTTAATTATACACAAATGTAAATGGCCTATTTTTCCATAACTGGTTATTACAGCACTGTTTTACTTTCTGAGTTTTCACAATCTCTAAAACCTACAAAGCTTCCTGCTATATAATTGTTTTGTTACATTATTGTTTTCATCTTATTTTTTCTTTTAATGTGAGTGCAGCGGGATAAATCTTGGTTTTAAGCCAGCCACTACTTCATCTACTTAAGCTTTTATAGATGAAGATTGCTGTAATTATCAGAATACCCGCTTATTTCTGAAGTATTATCCTGGCAACCTGCTGGCATTTACAACCAATTAACAAGCTTTGCCATTAGTTGCATAAGGGGTATCGCAGAGTAAACCCATTGTGTGCTAATTTTCTATTTTAGATAATCAGTTTGGCCATCCAGAATAGAAAGAAAAAGAAAAGAAAAGGTTTGACACTCAGTGGCAGACATGGAAAAATTACTGCGTGCCCCTAGAGACAAAGGTATCCTGCAACTCAATGATTGCTTCCTTGCCATCACTATTGGTTCTTAACTATTTCCCTTTGTCTCTTTTGGAAGAAAAAAAAAGTGGAGATTCAGCAAAGTAATCATGTCCTGTCTCACATGCTCTCTGTCTTTTAAAACTGACTAGCTTCTCTTGCTGTCCTGCCCATAATTTGACCAAATTGTACAAGTGTTAAACACCTTAAAAAAAAAGACAGAAAGAAATTGAGCACGAGTTCTTGGTTTTCTTTTTTCTTTTTTTTTTCTAACAATGCCTTTCAACCTCTTTCCCCTCCTCTCCCCCATTGCTATTAGAGCAAATTAATGCACAGGCTTCCTCCAATCCGGCTGCCTTAAAATTACCCTGCAAGCTGGGTTTAGTTAAAGTAGTGTGTTGTTTTATTGCTCTGTTTAAACAGTCTCTGATATTAATATGTCCCGAAGTTTGGTCTAAAGCAAGACAAGAAGGTACAGTTAGTTATGTTTTGCTCTTAAAGCTCAAGCTTCACCACAAAAGGTTAAATGGCATCATCAGACCAAGAACGTCAGTGTGGGGGCACAGGAGCCCTCTGGGACTTAGGTTCAGAAATAGTCTGTTACCCTGTATCTTAGGCAATACTAATAATTGTTTCATCCAAATTCTCTCTATGTCTATCTGAAAAGTTCTTCTAGGCAAAAGCTGCCTCCTTCGCCCTACCCCCAGATGACACTGAATCAAATGCAACTCTTCTCTCTAGAAGAAAAAGCACAAACTGTCATTTTAAAAGCACTAGTATTGATCAGCACCCATACTGGCATTTGTAAAGCTCTTTGGCCACAGAGCTTCTTAAATTTCCATGCCAAGAGGCATTAAAATCATAGTGTTTGGCACCTCCAAGGTGAGTTAATAGGTTATCTCTATTAGCAAGCCTATCTTTAGAGCAGACCAGCACCCTCCTTGCTCTGCTCCTTCTCAAAGGACCCATCTAGGACAACACAGTTGTAAAGTGCCCATCTCTAAGAACCTGAAGTTGTTTTAACTGGAAATCATTGACTGCCTTCCTCTCCCCACAAAAAAAAAAAAAAAAAAATCTCTAAAAGAACACTCACTATCCCGTGCATCAAGTTAAAACTTCTAAAAAGCTCCTTTTGTCCAATAGTTTGGTCACAGATGCAGGTAATGAATGCGTCTAGAGACAGAGCCATATTATCAGGGCATGACACCACTATAACAGATTTTTCTATCTTCATAGTCAAATTCAAGAGTCGTTATGCCATTATATTTGAATATATCTTTCCAGCAAATGAAGACATTATTATGCTTCTCACAAATACAGCTTATTGAAATCAAGAAGAGACGTTCTATTCAAGGTTTGTTACACTCTCATCCTATTGTAAAATTCTTATGAAGAAAATCCTAGCTAACTTTTCCACTGTCACAGCATGAGGACCTAAATGCTCGTGTTTTGTGCACAGAACTACACACACACATGGACACACACACACACATCAGAAGTCACTTAAAAGCTTGGACAGGGACAGAGAAGTAAATAAAAATGTTGGAAGTTCTTTTATCATTATTTATATCTCTTGAATATTTCAGACAGTTATGTTAGTTAGCCCTGCTTTATTATTTTATATTTTTACCCCCATAGTTATTTTGAGAGGCTTTTATTCTTTAAATTTACTATTATGGCTGTATTAGTTTCTGATTTAAAAATTGCTGATTTCAGAACTTAGTGAGTTGAATTTCAACCTCACTTGATCTCGTGGAGCTGTGAAAGAGGACAGAGAAAAAAAACCTAAAATGACTTCCTGGAGAAGGCTGGAATTAATAGGATCAACAGGTAAGTGAGAGGAATATTCCCCAAGTCTTGTTCTCTCAACAAGCAAGAGGTGATTATGAGCATCATCTCTGAAGTTCATGTTTTTCTCCAACTTTTTCTAGCTTTGTGATCTTGGTCAAGTTACCTCTCTGTGCTCAGTTTTCTCATCTGTAAAATGTGAGTGACAATAGCCACTTCATAGAGTTATCTTAAGAGTTAAATTTAATAATGCATGTAAAATGCTTAGCACAATGCAAAGCACATAATATATACAAACGCAATTTTGTAATTTTATCAGTGTGCTAATGATTATGCTAATCACTGCCAGGCTGCTCACATTGATCAGGGCAGAAGTCCTTACCACACAGAGCTTATGTAACCAAGTAAAAAATCCTGGCAGAGGCCAGAAAGGAAGAATTTAAGAATATTTCATAACACTTCCCCCTGAGCATAAGAAGAAACCAAGACCTGTGGTTTGGATTTTGCTTGTTAAACAGGTAAGCTTGTTTAGTTTGTTAAACAGGTAAGGCTAAAAAGATTGTGGTGAAGAAGAGCTAATCCCAAACATGATATACTCTTAAGCACATGCGTAGTATTTGATAATCATCTGTTAATTTTCGAAGAACTCCAGTAGAGTAAGAGAAATAAACAGCAGTGTATGGCTATTACTAGTCAGTATTTGACATTACAAAAATATAACTCAACTTGAAATCAGTGACAAGAGTTTATCTAATAACTGGAGATTTTATTTCAAAATTACTGCCATTAGGTGCAATAGAAAATTTTTCCCATAAAGAGAGGAAATTTGGTTTCTTTGCCTGTAAGTTTTATGAGATCAAAGACCCTATCTAGTTTGCTTATTGCTGCATCTCCAGCTCTCAGCCAGGGTTTAGCACAATTATTATTTGTTGGATGGATGAATGAATGATTTCATTTTCTGTTTATGGTATTTCTATCAACCGCTGGTCTTTAATAAATTATTAAGTCAATAGGTGTTAAGTATCTAGTGCTGTATTAAATATGGAGCCAAGAATATGAAGAAAATGATATGGGAAGATTTTATCTCCAAATAGCTTACTAAATAGTTTTAGAGCCTCTTTAGGGACTTCCCTGTGGTAATGTTCATAGGTACTAGAATGGCATTAAACTTTGCTGAAAACTGCAACAGTATTCTCAGCCTGCAATTGTTTTATAAACAACAAATCCAAACTTCTTGTTTCATGAAGACTGCAGCAAGACTGAACAACTGCTCATTAAACTCCAAAGTCTATTAAAAATCCCAAATATGCTTTTTTCAAGTAGTGGTTTAAGGTTTTGTTCAATTACTAGGCCAGCCCTTGTTGATCTAATAATCCGTCATAAATGTTGGAAAAGAAAAAGTAGCATCTGCATCAACACTAGACAAAGGATAACTTAAAATTGAATATAAGTCCATTTGTAAAATAAGCTGACAGTTTTCCATTTTAAAATAAAACCAGAACATACCTTACAACTTGAAAACTTCTGAGCCACATTTCTATTGCTGTCAAAAGGTGAAATTGACTCCACCTCTACAGCCTCATCAAAGAGCTCCAAATGGCAGCTTTCAGCTGTTGAGAGTTACATTTCGATTATATTTGAGATGAGTTTTCTAGTGTGCTTTTTTAATTGGCAGGAGTTTAAGAAACACTTTTATATCACAAAGAGTTTCCTTTTAAATTAATGAAAGCAAATAAAATCTTGCAAGATTATCATTTGAAGTTCATATTTTGCTGTGTGATGTTAAATTAAATAATATCCCACGTAGTCATGGGAAACTCAGAATAAAAGTATTGCAGTTTAGACTAAAGGCAGTAAACTGTGGTCTAATAAGTTATATCTTTTAAGATATCTGTAGCTCTTAAAGAAGAAAGCAAGTAAAGACAATTATGTTTCCAGTCCAATAATTAAGAGCACATTTTAATTGTCATTGTTTATCACTGTTAAGTGAAAGCAGCTTTTCAAGGGAATGTTAGTCCACAGAACGATATGAATCATCTGTGTTTCTTCTGAGTTATTTGGCTATTAACATGCAAATTCACAAGTCTCAATTCAGCCCCAATATCACTATTACAGGTTTGATCTATGGTATTAAAAAAATATCAATTCAATTCTGTCATTATGACCAAACTTGTCAGTGTCTTCATAAATTAAGTTCTTCTAAACTGTGGAATGTCAAACTCAATAAAATTTGAAAAGGTTATAGGGGATATGACATTCTTTCTAAAATGTCTACACATAATTTTTCACCAATGTAAAATAATTTCAAAACTGTATTTTATTTTCTGTTCTATTAATATATGACCAGGAGCTTTTCAACCACACACATACCCACACACGGAACTCTTGATCATTTTTACAACTTTATTTAAAAGCATTTTAAAACAGTCACATAGGTAAGGCTATGTTTTCAAGATATTTGTGGAAGGAGCCCAAATCAGAACAAAAATAAATAAATAAGTAAAAGTGCACACAGACTCAGGAATATGCTTTATCGTGTCACTACTTTTGACGGAGAAAAGAATAAAGGTCAGGAAAAGCAGGTGCATAGCACACCAATCTGGAAAGGGAGAGAAGTGTCATTTATAATGACACAAAACCCATGCTCACCGATGAAGTGTTCTGGGTTGGGGAAGCGCAACCATCTGAAATGGTTGCTGAACGTGGTGTCAGGGTATTATCAGAGAAGGACCTCTCTTCATTCTGTGGTTTATTATAGTGGCCCAAGCTCTCCCATCCTTGGGGCCTCACTTACTCCCATGTAGGAGAGAGGAGCTAGCAGGCTAAATGTCACTCTAATCCAGAAACAAGGTCACCACGTACATTCTGCTTTATCCTTTTACTTCCCCCTGCCACTAGCCTTAGTCCCAGTCCTGACTACAGACCCTCTTGTTAGCAACTTTACTGGAAGACAGCGAAGAGGAGAATGACAAATAGTTATAGTACAACCCAAAGCATAAGAATCTGGAGACTACTATTTCTTGCTAATACTAAAATATAAGGGAACTCTAGGGCTTGGGTTCAAGCCCTAGTGTTGCCACTTTGTAGCTGTGAGATCTTAAATAAGTTACATAAGCCATCTGTACTTCAATTTCACGCTCTGTAAAATGGATGTGAAGACAGCACCTATCTCATAAACTTGTTTTGAGAATTAAATGAGTTCTGAGGCTCCATGTAAAGTGCTTAGCGTAGTGCCCAGCACATAATTGATTCTCTATAAATGTCAGCTATTTTTATCATTATTGTAATGTGAACAATGTCTATCCCCTCGGTGCTGGCACCATCCCACCTCCCATTCTTATGTTGACCCAAAGCACCAGAGACTGCCAAAATAAGTTTGCGTCTCTGGACACATGAGTATTTAGATGGCTCTAGAAAATAGAACATAGCTTTACTTATTAAACACTGTCTGTTTGGGAACCCATTGGTCTTGCACAATGGACTAAGCCAAGATGTTGAGAGGGGCCCCAGTGGCCATTATGAACATGTATTGTAGTCAAAGTTCCAAGGGGTGCAGTCAAACAGACCTTGTTTGGAATCCCTCCTCTTCCATTTATCAGTTATGCAAACCTTTAACCTGGTCAAATTCAATCATCTTTCCAAGCATCAGTTCCTTTTCTTTAAAATGGAAAGAATTAAGTACTTGTTTGCAGTACTATGGGAAATTAAATAGAAAGTTAGAGAGCTAGAGACATGTCATTTATTACCTAGCACACGGAAAGCACTCAATAATGTAGTAGTATATTTACTAAAATCAGGAAAAGGTAGATTGTGGACCCAGGGAAACTGTGCAGGCCACATTATAGTCCCCCAAAGATGTCCATGCCCTCATCCCTAGAACATGTGAAGATGTTACATTACATAGCAAAAGGGACTTTGCAGATATAATTAAGGTTACAAACCTTAACACAGGGAAATTATCTTGGATTATCTGGGTGGACCCAGTCGAATCACTTGAGCCCTTAAAAGCTGAGTACTTTCTCCAGCTGGAGGCAGAAGAATGATAAGGTGAGAGAAGTCAAAGAGGTTCTAAGTATGAGAAAAATTTGCTGCACTGTCCCTGGCTCTGGGACAGAGGCAATCACAGGCTCAGTGAGGACTCTAGGAGCAAAGGGTGGACCCAGCTGATGGCCAGCAAAGAAAGAAAAATTTCAGTCCTACAACTGCAAGGAACTAGATTCTGCCAACAACCCGATTATCTTGGAAGCAGATTCTTCCAAGAGCCCCCGGATAACTCGTCAACACCTTGATTTTAGCCTTGTAAAAACTTGCCACAGAGAAACCAGCCATTGACCAGGCATGGTGGCTCACGCCTGTAATCCCAGTACTTTGGGAGCCCAAAGCGGGCAGATCACTCGAGATCAGGAGTTCGAGACCAGCCTGGCCAACATGCTGAAACCCCAGCTCTACTAAAAATATAAAAATTAGCCAGGCGTGGTGGTGCACGCCTGTAGTCCCAGCTACTTTGGAGGCTGAGGCAGGAGAATTGCTTGACCCTGGGAGACAGAGGTTGCAGTGAGATGGCGCTATTGCACTCCAGCCTGGGCAACAGAGCAAGACTCTGCCTCAAAAAAAAAAAAAAAAAAATCAAAAAGAAAAGAAAGAAACAAGAAACAAGCCATGCCAACACAGAATCCTGGTCAGTAGAACTGTGCAATAACAAATGTGTGTTAAGTGTGCAGTAATTTGTTACGGCAGTAATAAAAATTCAATACATGAATTACTAGTATAAATGGTATTTTACTTCTAGATTTTGATAGTCTCACTAATAACAATCAACACACTTGAAAATTTACTTAGTGGAGCACAGTGCCAAGCGTTTTACATATGTTATCTCCTTTTTACTTCACAAAACTCTGTAAGGTAGGGACTAATATAATCACTGTTTTACAAGTAAAGAAATAAACTAAAGCACAGGAAGGTTAAAAACTTGGCAATAATCACACAGCCCACCCATGGAGGAATCAAGATTCAAACTCAGGAAGTGGCTGCACAGCACATGCTAGTAACCGTAATATTGTGCTTCCCTCAGCACAGTACAGGGATTGGTGCATAATCTATATTTCATATTTTGCTGAGTTATTGAACAAATTAATGAATTGATACAAATAAATAGTTTATCTCTACTAATTTAACCAATCTTTTCATGATCTGATTTATTTCAAATACAAAATCAAGCCAACCAAGACAGTATTATTAGATTATTTTACTAGTGAATAAAACTAGGCTGTGGTAACAAATAGTCCCACAACCTCAGTGTGTCGGCATGACCAAGGTTTATTTCTCATTTATGCAAATTCTGTTCTGAGTTTGGCAGCACTCCAGGGCAATTGTCTCCCATACAATAACTTGGAAAATCTAGGTTCCTTAAATTTTGAGGCCATGCTGCCTCCATAGGAAGTCCTGTAAGTTGGTGATGTACAAGAAAAAAAGCACCTGGCTACATTACACATACTCTTCTACACTTCAGCCTTAAGGTAACATCAGTTATGTTCACAAAACCATTGGCCAGTACTGGTCATATATCACTCCCCTATTGCAAGAAGCCTAAGACATGCAATCTTCTACGTGCTAAAAAGAGAAGAATCAGATATTGATGAGCACAAGAAAAATCAATCAAAATCATTAAATCCCACCATCTCTAGAAGAAATAGTTATTAAAAAAAAAATAACTCCCAACTTCCTGTATCAATTATGTAAAGAAACCCTATTTCAGCCCAGTCTGTTCAACATCCTGCCCCTCCTATCTGCACTTCAAATTCATCATGACAAAGGAAAAGTTACCAGTTTTCATGTAGGAAAGGCTCTACCTCCTTTCTTAGTCTGTATATGGCCAACCACGGGGTAACAATTTAGGTAGCCTACCTGCCTTCCAGGGACTCTCAGACCCAGCGTCTGTCCTCACACTCCCCTAACTAAAGGACTTTCATAACTAATGTCAACTGGTATCAATCAAATATGTATCTACTCTCAGCCAAGACAATTCAACTATAAAACAAGACCAATTGAAATTTGTTTGGATTTTTTAATTATTAAAAACTTACCCCTGAATGTTATTTCAAAGTTATAGAAAGTTCCTCATCCTGCTCAAATAAGGCTTTTATAAGAATCTCATTTAGGCTCTTACTTCTTTTCTTAAATTAATTAGTGAGTAAAGGTCTTATTTTGAGTTAATGAAGGTGTGAGAAAGAGCAGGAAATGTTTTCTAATAAGTTAATATACATATCCGCATAGTCTTGCTATTAGCATTCTGTATGTATAATATCACAAATCTGATAAATGCAGCTTAAACCACAGGGATATTGGTGTTCAACTTGGAGAGATTGACTAGATCTCTTATTTTAATGGAAATCTGCAAAATTGTAAGATTTCATGTTTTGAAAATGAAAAAATAAGTTTTGCTCCACGTCTGGAGAATGCTAGGAGAATATTTTTCTGTTTATTATATTTAAAACAATCGTTCTTAAACATCGAATGTATAGAAAGATGATTTTCAGAGTTTATTAAAAACAAAGATTTCTAGTGGGTCTCCTCCCTGAATGCCTTATTTAATAGGTGTTCTATGTAGCCCTAAAACTGCATTTTACCAAGTGATTCAGGTGATGTAACAGGCAGTGCTGCTCAAAGTGTCGAGGCTACAAAGTGTTTGTTTTCAGTCTACAATGAAATAAGGAACTCATGTCAGACTGTAAAAAATACATAGATTTCTCCATTAACAAAGTCTGGCTAGAAAAAAATTGTTAGCTACACTTGGTGTATTTGGTGATGAAGATGACTTATATTCTGGAGCAATATTTTGTCTTGAACAGACAAAAAAAAACAGTTGATAGGACAGAATTCATGCACATTCCATACTCTGAGGAACCACTGGTAGATGTCCATACTTGGAAAACCCAGCTCTAAGAATACTGAGATGTGGGCTTACCCTTTCCTATAAAATACATTTCTCTTTTACAAGTCACTATGAAGTCAGACCCTTGAGAATGGTATCCACCCTTGTCCTACTTCCTGCTTCCTATAATATATTACAATGTAGAAATACACTTGTGAGTCTTTCTGTGTGTTCTGATAAGGGCTATGTACATGTAGGCTTAAATAAACATGTCTAGTACTCAGTACAACTGCTAGATTCATTTGATTTTATCAATATTTTGTGCATATTCATACTGTAAATGGTCATTTACTGAAAAAAATAAGTTTCTGGTACAAAATATAAAATACTCTTTCTACTTCTAATGAAATCTATTAAAATCAGAATATCAATTAAAAATAATGAAATCTCAATTATCCCTGATTATGAAAATAATGAGTCAGCTTTAATCCAAACCACCAGATGAAATCATAGAATACATACATTTTTAACTTTTTAATCAATTTTAATATATTTAGTATTAAATCATACCTCTACTTGGAAAAAGCCACTTTTAAGGGCAGGATTCAAATTTATCATATAATACTATAGTATCCAATTTACAAAAAAGATATTTTCATGTCAAGGAATGTACCTGAGTATGAGTGAATATGAGTTTCTTATTTTATCCTTTCTTCATTATGAAATTACAAATGTATTAAAGGTAGAGGGGCAAACAGCATGACTTATTCATATTTATAATTCTCAGAGTAACTTGGACATAGTAGGGCTCAACAAATCAAATAAACTTAACAGCGAATTTAATTAAACTTAATTAATTGCCTATAGTATGCCTAATAATGCCAATTTTAACTTATTTTTGGTCCAACCAACAAGTATTTATTGAATGTCAACTATATTCCTCATACTGAACTGGATGCAAAAATCACTAAGACAAAATTCTTGCAAAGTGTTTGCATTCAAGTCTGTGTGACAAACTAAACAGACAATTACAATAGTATATGATAGTGCTAAAAGAAGAGTATGCAATAATAATAGTGGCCAACATTTCAATGGTTACGTGGAACCGAGTGGTACTCTTGGCACTTTTCTTGTTTTCACTTGCTATTCCTCAGAAACACAGATGCATTGTTTCGGTCTGACTTCTTGGATGCAAGCAACAGAAACTGACTCTGACTACTTTAGGCAAAAGATCAGTTCATTGGAAGACTTTTGTGCCCTTCGCAAAATGAACAGGAAGCTGGAAGTCTGGGCTGAGGTATAGGCAGGATTCAAGGCCCCTTAAAAGGACGAAGAAACAGGAAGCAGCAGCACAGCACCCAGCTAGCTGACGGCTGGAATTCCTGGCCAGGATGCCACCAGCATTATAGGCCACCATGGCTGCCACTGCTACTGTTATGAGAGCTTCTAGTCATGCTTCAGGCCTTGTCACTTCCTCAGATTTGATGTACCCAAAGAGGGTGTCTAATTGGCCAAAATCAACCATCAGTTGCCCCATGACAGTACTCGGGAAGTATACTAGTAGAGCTGCAATTTCCTAAAAGGCGGGGAAAGTGCTTGAAGAAATAACAGAGATTCTGGACAACCAAAAATTGACAAATGTTAGAATCACTGTAGATAAGACAAAGTCTAAAATAAAAATGGATTGTAAGAAAAGAGGGCAGAGAAAGGTATTTTGAGATAAATTAAAGTTAATGATTTTCTAAACTAGAATTGTAATTAGTACATAAAAAAATTGAATTAACTGCTGTTGTTTGAGGACACACCTAAATTATTTCACCCTATGCTTGAGCCATTCAAACTTGTAAAAACTGTCTATTAAATAAAGCCAATTGAGAATTAATTTAATACAATTTATTCATTCATTTAATAAACATCCATTCAAAGTCACTTTTGAGATAGCTATTGTACACACAATGATACAGAAATACAGACGTCTTTGGCCTTTCAGGTTCAAGAGTTTAAAAGCAAATTTAAGCATAACATAACTCATGTCACTTATTCCTTTTCATAGTAATAATGCTTTACATTTAAATGACATAATTTAACTAAGAATACTTCACTGCCCTTACTCCTCACAATACTTTCATGCTCTAAACTGAGAGTATTATTCTTTTCACTTTAGAAAAGTAAGTCACTTGTTTAAAGTTACACTGGCTATTTAGAGTAAGGATTATCAGAAGATCATTTATGCTCACCTTTACAAGTTACATTATTTACAAAGTCCAACTATCATTCCAAAACTCCTACTGCTTTAATAGAGTGTTATAGATGAGAATAATGAATAACCTGTGTTCCAGGATTGTCTCATACAAATTTTATTGTATCTGAAAATATTGGATGACAAAGTGCAAAGTGACAGTGAGTCAAGACTTGAAGCGTTTATAGAACTAATTTTTTCAGTGGTAACAGAAAAGCTTGAGAGGAAGGAAAGACTAAACCACACCTATAAATGGCAAATGAATCAGGCTGTGACTGCAGAGTTTTTTTCTTTTTTTATTATCTTCATGCAGGATATGGGCTACCACAACAAAAATAATTTGTGGTAATCAACTTCTACTGTTCATATAGTTGATGAGAACAAAATGATTATGTTACAGTCATTTATTTCACCCAGGACAGCTTGCCTTGAGTGAGAAAAAAACGCTTTTGGAGTCAAAGTTCACTTTTCACAGCCAGGGACTACTGGATTATTATAAAGATTAAATGAGATAATGTATATGAAAATACTTTATAAACGATAAGAGAATCTTAGGTGCACCATAAACCAGTGATGGGTGTGATAAGCTATCAGAAAGTCATCAACTTTTTAACAAATAACAAAGAATTTCAATGACTGAAGACTCAAAATAGCTAGTTATGAAAAACTTTCAGTTTTGCTAAAACTTTTCCATGGTAAAAGAACACCCTCTACTTTTATGATGCTGCTTCTGACACTAGAGTATTTTTGCATAACATATTTTAGAGATATCAGCAAGAAGAGGGTTAATGCCATCAATCTGTTGAAGAAAGTGACCTCTGTCCTGTAGTACTTTCTCATTCCTGACTTTGTCTTTCTCTCACCTGTCATATACCTTTGGCACCCCTTTGTCCCACATACTCATTTCAAAATCTTAACAGGACAGCAAGTCACAACCTGATCTTTAATTTTTCTTCCCAATGAAGTATGGAAACTGAAAACATTACAAAATTTTGCCTCTCCCAAGAAAATGTGTACATACATAATTGGAATCATTACAGTTGATAAGTCACAGTGTGATAAAGAGATGGGGTAATAATGGCAGAATTTTAGGCATCTGACAAATTAGGAAGAAAAGGATTATACGAGCATCAGAACCCTTCTGCTAAGCCTGAAACCACACTCCCTAGGTCATCATTTAGTTAAAATAAATTGAGGCTGAACAAAAATAAACTCTGGGACAATCTAACATTATCAAAATCGAAGTCACAACAAGCGTATGATTTGCAATAAGCCAGTGTGGTACACTATTGTTCTCAGAGAGGTAAGATTTCTTGCCCTCAGAGATGACTCACCCCACAGCCAGTCTGATGTGTTTCACCCACCTTAGTTTATATCTCTGCCATGGAGGACTAGAAATACAGTGGACATTTGACTCATGGTTTTCTTTTATTTTTCTCATACTCCCTTAGTTGAAGCATCATTGACTCTAAAAAGAAAGACAAAAGAAAGATATGTACCAAAACCTTAAAAGCTGCCTCAAGTTTCTCACAGAATCTTTCTGACATTCTTGAGATCTGCGGACAAAATAGCATATTCATTTCTACCACTGGGTTATTAGGAAAATGTTCAGTAGGAGACACAACAAAAATTTCATCTATTCAGCAAATATATATGAACCACTATGTGTCAGACACTCGTTCTAGGCACTTGATTTAAAAGGAAAATGTGAACCAGAAAACAACATTTATTAATTTCAGTGGGAAAAGTGACAAGTACTTTTTAATTGGATCTTTAGGTAATAATTGGGTAAAACTGAGATAAACCCAAAAAGATTATTAGGTGTCCTATCTAGTACACCCTTCTGGGCCATCCCTACCTTTTATTGTCTTTGAGTTATTTTCTCTGTCTGTGACTTATAGAAAATTAATAATAATGCAAATCATTCTAGTTCATAGAAATACAAATAAGGTATGACCTGTGGAATGCAATTCATTGTTGCCTCATGTATTGATCCATTTTGCTTCTATTTGTAAATTCATTTCAGCATTGCTTATCTGCCTGTATGTGTATATATGTGAATTTGAATCCTTTTTTGAGTAGGTTGTAACATCTTACTGCTTTCCTCATTAATTAATGTAATAAAATCTTTAACACATGTTCATCTTATGTTTGTATAAGAATCATAATTATACTTTTTAAAAAAATTATCCTTTAACAGTTTATAGTAACTGTTCATTATAGGACAACCTACTTCAAAAAATATGTTTAGAAAGAAATAGTAAATTGTTTAAAGCTCTTCAAATGCAAAGTATTAAATTCAGGGAAATAGTATCTTCTTACTATTATGTGGTATTTTAAGGCATGTTTGATAAGGCCTCAAAGTACCCTCATATTTCTGATCCCAGATAGAGGAATAGAGCTGAGCTATGGTGGAAAAAAAAAAAGAATATAAGATCTCTTGTTATTTTTTGCTTTAAAGAAATAATAAACTGCATTGTTGTAACTCAGTGTAAGTAGATTCGAGTAAGGCAATAGATATGGGTGCCAGAAGCTACTCATATCGTTCTTTAAAATGGAAATTTACCGTCTGCTGCATCACATGGACAAAATACAGAACTATTTTTCACAGCTTGTTCACTGAACAGATTATTGTAGAAAAAAAAAACTTTTACATTTTCTGCAGATTCCCAAATCTCAGTCAAAAAACTCTTGGCAATTTTTAGCAGTGAAACAGATTTCACTTTCAGATTGAGATACTCCATTTAGCAGTAGTCAGATGATCTTCCAAATAAATATAGACTCGTTTCACTCTTGATTTTATTTAAAAAAAAAATGTTTTCATGAGGTGTCTTGGAGGAAACTTGCACTTATTTGGTTTTCCCAAGCTAAAGCAAAGAAAAACTCGAAGGTCTAAAAATCAGAGTTAAATAAAAAAAGGAATGTTAAACTGAAAATGTTATTACAAATAATGCATGTTCATCACAGTACCAATAAATAAATAACCCTATAAAACTTTAGAATTAGTTGCAAAGATGCTACAGTCTTTTCTTCCCTAAATCTCAGCTCCCCAAAATATTACTAAACAGAAGTGCATGTGTTCGGTACAATATAACAGGCAGCAATATGTTGAGATACTTCACACAAAGAGGTCTCTGGGCCACTTTTCTCTTTCAAGATTAGCTCTATCACTTAGGTGTGAGGCAACTGCACTTATAAGTCTATTTATATAACCAGTTTTCCCTTAACTACCAGTTATTAATGCCTCAGAAAATAATGGCTTATTTCAAATTAAATACAACATTAAACCCATGACCAAAATCAGAATAATAATTTAATATAATCCTATTTCTGAGATCCCACTTCTATAGATCTATGCCTCCTCCCTAAATTTCTGTACTAAATTTTGCAAATGTTTTTTCTCTTCATGAAGGGAGGCTATACTGTAATGATCAGTAAGGTCCAGAGGTATTATCTTACTTTTATATTTATAAAAACAGATGATGTGTACATGAATACCACAGGATGCCCACTAAATTTCACCAAATTTTGTTGCTATTTTTAACAAGTTTTACAGATTTGTTAAAAGTTCATCCCAGTGACATTAAAGATGATCTCAATCATAAGCCAAACAACCTGGAATTTAAAGCAGATGCTTTACCAAGTGGAGAAAACCAGAAATAGTTCATGCTACTAAAAGCATTTCATTATTCTCCTAATGAAAATTTTACTGTCTGAGAAGGATCCATTGTATCCAATCCCAAAAGCCACATTTCTATGTTTAGTGTGACACAGAAGAATAGGTTAGTTTCTGAACTCACCATGACTCATTGAAAAATTTCGAAGAAAAAAAGCATTTTTTCATATCCTAATTATGATTTTATAAATATTTGGATAACATGAAAGAACAAATATTCATAATTATTTCTTAATAAAAATTTAAACTATTATCATAAAATGTATAAAAAATTGAATAAATCTACTATGTCATGATAAAGTGTTAAACTTTATAAAATTTTAATAAAACCAAGTTGCTTGGCTCCAAGGCGATAACTGAATGAGACCAACTTGCTCTGCTTTTGCATTTCAGTGTTGGCTTCATTCATAGGTCAGGGATAGAGGAGTGGGGAAGATGGATTCGAGAGACAAATGTAAAAGCTTAATACTCAGAAATTTTCCATCTGAACAAAATATTTGAAATAAACCTAAAGAATTTTTGAAATCGTAATTCAAGTAAATGGGAAAATGAGACCTTGCACACAAAAATTTTATCACCATCAAATAATATCCTTTCCTTCTTTCTATAAAATTAATCCAAATCTCTGTGCCTGCTTTTAAAAGACTCATTAGAATAAAACATATTCTGAACCTCAAACTGTTGAAAGTTGAGGCAACTAAAGAGAGTAACTTGGATGGATGAAGAAAGTGAAACACCACTTCTAGGCGCATATGGCCAATTGGCAAACCCACCATAGGGGCCAGTACTGAGCAAGTGACTTTGGGACTGAGAGGAGGACAGGAGGAGATGCAGAGAAAGAGTGAGAAGAGACAACGGCAGTTGCTCCTAATTTTTCTCAATGTGTAAAGTTTAAACAACTAAAATAAATAACAGAATAATTATAAATTGAGATATTCCTACATATCTCAGAAATTAACCCCAAATTCTGATCTTTTCTTGTAAGAACCATCTGTGAGCCCAATATATCAAGATAGATACTAACCCAAATCATAGTATTATAATAATAACCACAAGAGCTGTACCTAAAATTAAAGGATTCTTTTTACATCTTATATTGAATTTTGGAGCTTACACTCTTCAGGAATATATTTTGATGCTGGCTACTAGCCCATACTGCTGAAGTCAGTACTCAGCCTAGAGAACCTAGACCTGTTCAAGGCTATCTTCCTTATTGATGATGGTGCCTGCCTTCTGGATTGTTAAATGTTTGGTCTTATCCCTGTAGAGTGCCTTTATCAGACAGCTGAATTGAGCCCTTTATTAGAGTATATGTCATGGGATGAGTCAGCAAAGGACACACCAACTACCATGAGTCTTAGTCCATGCTTACAGCCTTGTTGCAAGACATCTTCTTGCATGGAAACGGATTAAGTCAATTCATCATAGCTAGACTTTAGCTAATAGCCCACCAAAATGCTCAGTTGACAGCCAGTGTTTCCCAGCAAATGAAGAAGATAATGAAAGCTGATGGTGTGGATGTACTGATGCTCAGCTGCCTGCCAGACACTCACAGCTAATGATGTAACACCACAGGTCTTAAGAATTTAGAGTATCAGGTACAGAAGTCAATTGGGATTTTCCTAAACAACTGTGGCTTTCACAGAAGACTATGACTGTGAAATGATGAGGCTACAGTTATTGTTGCTTTTCTTTTTTTAAAAGAAGACTAAAGATAAGAGGGGTGAAAGTGGTGAAATTATCCCTCAAGTAATTTCTATCATATGGCCCTTGCCCTCCTAAGGGTTATCTTTTCCTCACCACCCAACTTCCTCTTTACCTCTGGCTCAGCCACTCAGTCTCTGTGACCTGTAGATTTCCCTGACCTAACTACTTGTGCCTATGTACTTACTCGCTCAAACTCTTACCTCATTGCCTTGCCATTTTAATAAAGTGATTATACATTTTTAGTGGTTACAAAATATAGCATGCAAGAGATGAAAATCCCCTTGATCCTAAATGGGACACCTGCGGTAAATGCAAAGATAGCTAGCCCATATTGCTCACTCTCTCACTTTCTCTCTTCTCTTTTCTTGTCTCTTTGGCTTTTTTTTTTTTTTTTTTTTTTTTTTTGTGTTTTTTTTTTTTTTTTTTTTTTTTTCTTTTTTTTTTGTAATGGGAGAAAGAAGAGGGAGTGTTTTGCTTACTCTGAAATCCTTGTTCAGTAATGATGGCTTTTCACGTTTTATCTGTTTTTGCGGTAAGGTACCCTATAAAATTTCATTCCAGCAAATTCCATTGCTTTCGATAGCCATTTATTCTTCATATTTCTATGGGTGACCTTTAACTGCTTCCTTTGTGCCTGCCAAAATGCATTTCTAAAATTTTTTGTAAAGGGCAAAATTGTGGGAAATCCTACACAGAAAGGTACATAGTAAGAATGTCAGCAATATTTTTTAAAATAAAAAGGGAAATCAAGAGGCATTTTATTCTTAACTTTCAAAGTTGTGGGATTTTAGAACTTTTTGTGACCCAAGAGATCATCTAAACTAAAATTCTCATTTTACACATGAAGAAACCAAGACACAGAGAGCTCTGTCAGACCTAGAACTGCTTCCCTGTACTCTTCAAATATATTCCAATACCCTGTCTGGTAGACCGACAGCTTATTTTTACCTTTAATTTTCATTTTATTATATTCCAACAAACTAAGAAGTCAACATCAAGTCTGCAGTTACTTCACTTTGTGGGGACTTCCTTCATAAAATTTCTCACACCATTAAAAAAGTATCTAAAATTGCTATGCATTTATTTTATGGCTTAACTGTTCATAAGGACAATATAAAATATTATTCGCTGGCAAGAAAATTGGTAGTCACTGACTGTGACACATAAGGTAAGCCTTTTATGAGTTGATAATTTACAAGAAATTGGGTGCAAATGTATATTTATTTTTTATTTAGATTTTCATGGTCTCTTTTACTCCAAAGAATCATTTTTACATGAGTCTTTGTCCCAGGAAGAAATGCTGTGATTAAATTTCACGGGCAGACTCACTGCTGCCCAGCTGATGAAATCCCAATTCTTTCTCAGTGTTTGGTAGCCTCTTTTTTAAAGCCGCAAGTTTGTGTTTTTAATTCAGAGCCTCCGAGGAAGCTATTGGGCATTTGAATGCCATCCTTACTGGGGCCCTGCTCACAAGAAATGACAGATTGTAAGAGGTATTTTACTAAGTAAATTACAAAATACAACAATCATTTGAAACTCTAGGGGGGAAATTAAGCTAAATGTCAATGGGATTCTCACATAAAGTTTACTGTAATGTGAGTCCTGACTTCCAGGACAACCTGGGTTTTTGCATTTGGAAGGGGTTTTTGGTCATTCCATTGATATCAAATCTATCAAAATGAGCAGAGATCAAAGCTCTGAATGTCTTGGCATCTCTGATTTTTGTTAAAAGTTTCCCTTGGCTTCCTGACTGGATGTATTATTCTCAACAGATCTCGGTGGTACCAATGATTCAGATTCTATAACCTGGCCCTTTTAATTAACCTGGGTATTGAAGCCACCTTTTGACTGTGAAGACATAATTTGTGTTAGTATCACAAATGATGGAAAGAAAATTATTAATAAGTAAGATTTAGAAAGAATGTTCTTTTGCCAGTTTTAACTTATTTTGTGCAATTTTCTTAATTCTGTCTAAAAAATCAGGGAACGCTCAATAAATACATACAAAAAGGATTTTTTAATGTGATAAAAGTTAAGAAAATTGAATAGTGAATTAATATGTTCATTAAATCTTTTTTCTTTCATCAATCAAGGGACTTGTGCCCTAACCACACAAAAAATTCACAGGCCACAAAAGAAGGCTTAACTCAATTTGGGCAAAAACCAAAAATCCTGTATCAAAATTAATCAAACAATCCCATCTCCTCACTTCTATGGTTGAGAATACTACTTTATTAAATAAGGCAGATTATTTTGTTTTTCATTCAAAGTAAACCTGAATGTTTACACTCTTCATTGTGATTTAGCAATTTAAATTAAAAATATGTTTTCTGCTTCTATTTGTCAGTAAATAATGAGCTTTGTCTTATTACATTTTCAAAGGCCAATGTTCTGCTCTCAACTTATCTTACCATTTTATTCTACATCTCTTAATAAGCTAAATTTTTCACTTTTAAAATGACTTTTCCTGTTCATCTACTACACAGGCTGCAGATAAAATCTCCATAAATTTACAATTGTAAAGAATCCCTTTTACAAGAGCAAAAAACCAGTCATCTTTAATGCATTGGGCTTTTACAATTATACAACACATTTTTTATTTTACTTTTAGAAAAAAAGAAAATAATAATATCTTAACATTTATGTTATGCCATGCAATAAAACAACTCATAACTTTTCTCATATTTCACCAAGTTTTCTATTAGAACTTCTTCCTGGCTATTTAAATATGCTTAAACTAATGGTTTTCTGTAATTTGTCTTTTTTCTTTGGAAACATACCGTGCCATTGTCAGTTTTTAAAAAGAAGCAATTTTCTGACTTTTGAGATTGAGTACGTAGGTCAAGAAAAAATGACTACTGTTGAAAACCCGTAATTAAATAGAAAATGCAGCTGCACTTATGAGAAACTAAAATTAAGTTTATTAATACTTGATTCTGAAATGGGTTTTTGAATTTTGGGTTAAGGTTTCATTTAGAGCCATGCTTTATCTATACCCTATCTTTGCTGATTACTTTTCATAAGTAATATGTAGGAATATAATAATCCTACTTTTATGAAGAAACATTTCTGATCTATTTTCTTTTCTCCTTAAAATATCAATTTCAGAAGTATTTTAAAACAAACTAATGAAATATTCTGTCAATTTGCTTTTCTTTTGTGATTATTCTAGATAAATACATGTTATCCCCAAACATTAAAACTGTATGTTCAATAAATACATTTTAAGCACAAATGTTTATGATCATTTCATAAAGGGTAGCATTTTAGAATATAAAATAATCAAAACTTTCTTTTGTACTGATTTTCATCTTCATTAATTTTCTAAATGTACCATATACCATTTCATCTCGTTAAACAATATTCATAAAGGAGGTTTACTAAGAATACAAGCTAATTTTTGAATTTATGAGATTACCAGATCTATCTGCTGAGTATAGCTCCTATTTGAACAATTCATCAAATTAGGTTGCGTTTAAAGAGTTAAAATATTTTGTACAAACACAAAACTAATAAACAAATAAAACCATTTAGAACAATTTAAAAAGTCATAATATTTGTCACTGCTTAATTTTAATGGTGCATTTTAACAAATCAAGATAAACACCCTTTAACCTCCCCTACAAAACTCTTGGATTGAAATCTGAATAACATTTACATAAAATTAGGTATAATGTGAAAGCCTTCTTAAAGCAAATGTGAGTACTATAAAATTATTTATGTATTGAAATAGTAGTAATCTCCATTTAGAAGCTGAAGCTGAATGTCAGAATATACATAAATGTTTGCGGCATCTTTAATTATAAAGCTTATGATTTTTCATAAGTATATGTTAAGTGGCACAGCAATATAAAAAATAGTAATTATTTAACTGCAAATATCTAAAATCTTAAGCTTTGAAACTTAGTTCTACTTTTGAAAAAATAACTTTTCTGAGAAAGAATGTTCTTGTTCTGTTTTTGCTTTTGTTTAGAATCGTTTTAAACACATCTTCAACCAATGTGTTTATTTTTTTATTCTGACTACATGTACTCCAAAATGATAGGATAGTGGCTGGGAGACAGGGATATACAACAATATATTTTTCAATTACTACAGATTTATGGAAAGAAAGTGCTAGGAAGTGAGAAAAGCACCCAGTTTGAGTAGGAAAGAATTACAATAAAACTGGGGCTTTAATGAACACACTCGTCTTTGACATTCTGTGTCAGTCCTGTTATACCTGTGTGGTTTGGTCATTTCTGTTCATTTGTTAATGTGCTAAGGCTCTTGGAATTCTATTTTCCAGATGCTTATATTCCACAGAGGGAAGGAAAACTGATCCATGAAGCTGATATTTGCATAAAATGCAGAGGCATCTGTCACAGGCTTCTTCCTGGTTGAGTTCGGCATGCAGGGATTCTGCAGCTGCTCTGCCGCAGCATTAGGTCCCCATGCGGGCAGCGAGAGTCACCGCTGAGGACAGCATCTAGGGGCAGGGTGAGAACTTGCTCAGTTCATAATCAGCGTATTTACAATTATATTTTTGATAGGATGATGACATCACTGGTCCTGTCTCTATCTCTCTGTGTCTCTGTCCCTCTCCCACACACACACACAGACACACACACAACTAGCTCAGATTCAGCCCAAGAACAATTACAATTGACCACATTTTTCTGTAAATATGCTTCTTATCAAGGTCGTGATAAATTAATCATAAGCAGGTTGTATAGCATGATGTAGCACAGAGGGTGGAAATCGGAAGGCAAGGTTAGGCTTATTAGCAGACCTTTATTTTAGGGGAGATTTTTGTTGTGTTTGTCTTTGGTTTTGTCTCATTTTCTCTTGAGTCTAATTAAAAACCTATCAGTGTGGGTATCTTTGTGCCCACTTCACTCACAGAAAAGAAACATTTCCTCTATTGCTAAAGTAAATTGTAAAATCAGAATGGATCAGGCCGTCATGGTGGCTCAAATAAACTGTAAAGAGGTATACTGCAGTTTCATTATGTTTCAGCATTTATTCCTGCATGACACTCAAACCAACAATTACAAGTGTCAAGTTCAGTGACCAAAAATGTCTATAAACTCCATGACTGCATTGTTGCACAAATGTAGATATGATTTTCCACAGATAAATATAAATCAGTTAAAAGCCAAATCATTTGTAATATTTTCCAAAGCACATTTTAAATATATCTCAAAGTGTCTGATGTAGTAATACTATTTATAAAATACTTGGTATTAGTCTACCTTCATTTTTCAGTGCCGACATATTCACTATGACCTGTTTCCTGAGGATAGAGTTACTGCAATCTGTCTGACAAGGCCTTTGTGAGTAAAATGGCACAAAGAAGCAAGCATAGCAACCAGTTAACAAATTCAGACTTTGAAATAATAACAGTTCTTTGTAACAAACTGGGATAATTGGACTAAAAGTTTCTCTAATGCAAGTTCATCAGTAAGCAGTAATCAGATAGGAGGCTTCTTTGAAACTTTTCTGATTCATAAATAATATAGTAGTTTACAAAGAGGAAGTTTGTGGGAAGCAGCAGTAAACAGTCTCGCAATCCATCTGTTATTATGGAATCCAGAAGAGCTGAATCAGGATCCACGTTGTTTATGATATAAAAGATGCTTGGGAAATGTTGCTGAAATAATTATTAACCAAAATGTCATGTTTTACTTTTTTAGAAGTCTGAGTCATATGTGGTTGTGATGAAACGTACCCACCTGTGTGAATAAATGCAGGAAGTTTACCTGGATTAATAATTTAACAGAATACCAAATGCGGTGCTTAAAAGTTTTAAATAGGCATTGCAGAATATGTTCTTATTTTTTTAATTACTGGTTAATTTTCAAAATTACATTCAAATATATTCTTTTTAAGCATAATGTGATTCTTCAGAATATAGCTTTAGAATTCCATTTGATAAAAAATGTGATTAAATTCAGTACTGAGTATGAAATTAAAATAGACAAAGCTAAAATTGTCTTTCTACTCTGTCTCTCGACCTTGACCTCACCCCAGTTTTTCTCCTCACCAACAGCTCTAGCACACACACAAACACACGCGCAGAGAAGCAGAGAGAGGTAAAGGAAAGGAAAGATTTAGGGTAAGAGTTGCAGTGTTGCTTCCTTTTCAGGCCCAGGAGTTATTCCTCAAGACTAACTTTTTTGATACTTATTTAATTTTTCAAAATTTTGCAAAGAACAAATAAAGAAATTTCAACAGTGAGACCTGCCTTGTTTCAGATTTATTCTAAATGAAATCAAAATGTTTTTCCTTGTACATCTTTCTGTCTGAAGCATAATAATAAATACATACATCCTATTATAGTAAGATAAGCCACCACAGCTGGGAAACATGGTTGGTAATATACAACCAGAGCAGAAGTTTTAACATCTTAAAACAATAGCAATACAATTATGTCTATGGATTTCCAATAATACTAACTTCGAAATGTAATACAATTAATCCATCACTTACCCTTAATTAGCTAGAAATAGATTTTGCTCATTATGGGGAAAATAAACTAAAAACCTAACCAAAATAGAATGCCCAGATGAAGATGCAGCTATATTGACCATAAGGAAAGTAACAGGTATATGGATCTAAAACATTGATCATGTATCATTTTTCTTGAGTTTCAAATTGGTTTGGGATTTTTTTTTTCTGTATGTTATAGAAAACCTATAGAACAAAAATCTACACATAATCCTCCTCTAAGGGCATTCAACTGGGCTGAACCATACAGAAACCAGCTTGAAAAACAGGACTTTGTTATCCTCTGCCTGCAAACATTGACAACAGTGCCATCTTCTGGCTCTATAAAAGCAACTCCTGCTTTCTACTTTTGCCAAACTGCAGAAAGTTCTTTCTTCCGAGAATGAACAATCCTCAGCCAGGTTTTCAAATACAATGGTCTTTATTAACAAGTGTGAGATTGCACCTTTATAACTAGGACCAGGACAACTTAATTCCTGTGTTTCTTTTCCTTTGATGTATATACCTTTGTAAGTAGTAAACTCTTTATTTCTAACTCTTAATTCTCTTTCTCACTCATCCATTCTTATCTTCAATTTCTGGTGTTTTACTTAACCTTAGCCCATGCCTACCTACTTGTTTTGTTCGAAGAATTTATTTCTCTCTATGTAGTTCTAAGTATGTGTCTCTACTCCTTTTGTTCTCTTTGATCTCCACAGCTGTATTGGTGATGTTTATTTGGAATTAATTTCATACCTTAATTCTGTACTCTCTAGTATTTCTTTTTCCTATCTCCTCGTGGCTTTCTTTTAAACCTCCTCTGTATTTTTCTAATGTTGTCCAAATTGGTAAAATTTAACAATTAGTAAAATGTAAATGAATAGCTGTAATTGCTTTAAAATCTCATAGCCATAAAATACTATCTGCTGTTGATGAACGTTGGAAGAAAAACTACATCTTTTCATGTACATTCGGCAACAGATAAATAACCAAAATAGTAATGTCTCTTTCAACCTTTCAATATGTTCAGTACAGTTAAACACCAAATGGAGTAATGGTAACACGCAAGGGGAATTCTGCATCTCCGTAACAAGTTTAAAACTACAATTGAAAGAGGAATAGCAGTGCTTTGGACAGGATAGGGGATCGACAGACACTGAATGAAAAATAATTAGGTGATCAGCTCCAAACAGGGACACAGGAAATGACACAGGTGAATGGAATACGAGTTTGTAGAAAGGAGGGCAGAATGTGTGTAAATTTCCTAATCAAATGAGTGCACAAAAGACATTGGAGCTTTTACCCTTCAAAAAAAAAAAGTTGCATTTTTTTTTTAAGCACTAAGCTTGTCAAATTTTAATCAGGGAGATAGATGAGTGACAGCTGAGGAATAGTAAATGACGAGAAATTTTCAGTGAACAAAAGCTGAGTGAAAATGGAGAACAAAAGCTGAAACAGGGAAGTGAGCTAGATGGTGAGGGGAAACGGAGGAGAAAAGGGGAACAGCCAGGGCGAGACCACAGAAACCCAGGTGGACCAAAGCTCTTTGTTGAACCTTGTGCAGGAAGAAAAGAAACCGAAACACTGGTTGTTGCCCGGGGCTTTGTGAATCAAAGTAATGTGCTATCCAGAGCAAAGTGAGGAAAACACAAAAGAGCAGATTTGAGGGTCTGCTAACCTGACTTCAATGGCAAGTGAATTATGAAAATTCTTGCAGAAATTATAACCCAGCCACACAATGCCACATGGACGTACCTCCTGCTTCACAATCAATGTATGACATCGTCGCTCTCCTGCAAGTCCAGCAGTTCCCAGACTTTGCACCTTAGCATCACCTGGAAAGCTTTGGAAAGTCCTGATGCCCACATCACACTCTCATACAAACTATTTAAATATGACTTTCTGGGGGCCTAGCAGGCTTTAGTATACACATTCACAGATCCTCAGATCAGTCCAATGTGTAGCACAGTTTGGGAACCACCAAAGTAGACTAAAAATATTCCCAAGGGCAAGGTCTATAGCTCGGCCCCTTTTGTTACCTTCAGGGTATTAGGCACAGTGGCTGCATTACACACTCTTGTTAAGGGAAAGTAGTAAACATTAGCTTCCACCTTCCACCTTTGTGTGTGTTTCAGAGTCATGGACTTTCCTTCCTTTCTCCTGAACTTGAGAGTTGAATATTTCTGCTTCCTAATCCTATGACCTAGGACGAGCTACTTAACTCTCTCAGCTTTAGTTTCTTCGTTTGTGAAGTGGGCTTTATCACAAAGCTGTTGAGAGGATCAAGAGAGATAATGCGAGCAAATCCCTCGGCTTAGTGCCTGCCAAATAGTCAACGCTCCAAAAATGTCAGCCGGTATTATTATCCATTTATTCATGAGTTAATTCCCTGCCAACATAAAGGATTTTTTAAAAGTCTTTTGAGAAAGAAAGTATCAAGAACTTTATCACAGCAGCCTGAAAAAGGGAAGTCCAAGAGACAAGGGGAAGACACAATCTTTTCTGACAGGTTAGGAAAAAGTTGAAGATGCATGAAGGATGGGATATTTATATTAAATCCAACTCAATGCCTTATATTTTAGCCCACGGTTCCCAATTAAAGAAGGTGAGATTTAGAAAATCAATCAACGATTAATCAGTTGTTTGGAAAAACAGAAACATGCTTCAAGGGAGGGAACATTATAGCAAGTGAAGACCAAGTTTAGGATCCCTCACTTCCCTCTGTCCCTTAAGCCAGGCCCTTGGAGCCTAGACAAGTGAGCATGTGCCTGGTGTCCAGTGGCCCCTGTAAGGCAGTATAGGTGGAAGCTGCCCCCCTTGCAGCTGGTCAACCCAGGAGACTTCGCTTTGTCTTCATGTGGCCAGAAATTCCTCCTGAAATAGAGCAACTCCTGAAAACAGGAGACTCTGATTTTTTAACTGCCCCTGTTGGCCTCTCTGCTACGGTTTTGGAGGCCCTGTACAAGTTGTCCAATTGCAAAGAACTCAGTTATTGCACCCCAAATGAGGGGTGGGCACAGCAGCAGAAGTGTTGGGGCAGGGCTGCCAGGGCAGAAGAAATTGCACTGTGAACAAGACGACAGCTTATAATTGAGTTAAATGTATTATCTTTAAGCGGTTGAAGTCTGAAAGGCAAATTAACCTAAGAAGCCCTCCATAACCATTATGATGGGGTAAAAAGCAGACCACTCTGGGTAGGAAGGGTTTCATCAAAGGCCAGGAAAGCTAGATGATTGGCCATTATGTGTAAATTGGAATCTGTTTTCACAATAAGCAACTTGTTAATTTTCAATGAAATTATTTCAAAGAAATTTTAGCATTTCCTGAACTCTCCTTATTTGCCTCTATCCTTTTCTTTCACCAGATGGACATAATGTCAATGTTTAAAAGGAAGTATTTATGCCTTTCTTTCAACAGTTAATTACTACCTGTCAGGCAGTTGAAGATATCAGGCAAGCCTAAGCAGGGTAAAATGTGTCACTTTTCCAGGCAGAAATTCACTTACTCAACAAATGCATATCGAGTACCTGATGTGTGCAGGGCACAGAGGTTGTTTCACTGGAAGCTGGTCAGCAAACTCAGACGGAGAGCCCATTGCCCTCCACCATTCTAACCTTACACAAGCAAGGAAGCAAGATGTTATGGATTGGATTGTGTCTCCCCAGAAAGTATCTGTTGAAGCGCTAACCTTCATTATCTAAGAATGTGACTGTATTTGGCGATAAAGCACAGGTCCCTAAACCACCCCCCACCCCTCTCTGCCACAGACCAGTACCAGTCTGCAGTCTGTTAGAAACCAAGTTTCACAACAGGAGGTGAGCAGCTGGCAAAGTGTCATCTGTATTTACAGCGGCTCCCCGTTGTTTGCATGACCGCCTGAGCTCCTCCTCCTGTCAGATCAGCAGCGGCATTAGATTCTCATAGGAATGCCAACCCTATTGTGAACTGCGCATGTGAGGGATCCAGGTTGCGAGCTCCTTTTGAGAATCTAATGACTGATGATCTGTCACTGTCTCCCATCACCCCCAGATGGGACTATCTACTTGCAGGAAAATAAGCTTAGGGCTCCCACTGATTCTACATTGTGGTGAGTTGTATAATTATTTCATTATATATTACAATGTAATAATAGAAATAAAGTACACAATAAATGCAATATGCTTGAATCATCCCCAAACCATCCCCTCCCACCCTGCCTGTTTGTGGAAAAATGTTCTGCCACAGAACTAGCACCTGGTGCCAAAAAGTTTGGGGACGGCTGAGTTAGAGCCTTTGAAGAAGTGTTTAAGTTAAAATAAGGCCTTTGGGGTAAGCCCTTATCCAATCTGCCTGGTGTCATCATAAGAGGAGGAAATTTGGACATGTGAAGCCATGTCAGGATTCCATGCACACTGAGAAAAGACCATGTGAGGGCATAGTAAGAAGATGGGCATCTACAAACCACGGAGAACGGCCTCAGGAGAAACCAATTTTGCCGACACCTTGATCTTGCACTTCTGGCCACCAGAACTGTGGGAAAATACATTCTATTGCTTAAGTCACCCATTTTGGCTTATTTTGTGATGACAAAAATATTTTGTTATAGGAGCCCTAGCAAAATAACATATAAGCCAAATATTTATAGGACCAAAATGCCTTAGTTCTTCCTCATGCACAGAAGATCTGGGTCCTTCAGGTACCATTTTGTGTCCTCTTTTTTCTGGAAGTCCCAGCCCTAAATTAGTCCCTGAATCCTCTAGACAAAAACTCACTACTCTTTTCCTGTAACAAAGGAATTTGTGTGTGTGTGTGTGTGTGTGTGTGTGTGTGGTAAATATCCCATAATCAAAAACTGTTTCTTAGTGAGTTACAGAGACAAAATGCTCGAAAAAGTATGTGCCATCTTGTTACATTCTCTTAATTCCCTTTAGAGTGAGTACAATAAAGTAAAACTTCATTATATCATGGAATATAGTTTGTAGAAAATAGTACTACTTCTACATTGAAAGATTAGTTCTGCTTGGATCCAGTACACATGTCATATTTCTGGAAAGTCATTTGACACGAATCAGTCTAAAAAATAAAACAAGCAGGTGCGTAATATATTACCCAGAATAAAATAAACATGGCTTCATTTTTAAGTGCCAGAGTATTTCGTCCATTAAATCTCCATCAGCTACTGCATGCTTGGCGCCCTCTTGTGTCCATTTTGGGATAGGTTTTTTTCGTGGAATTTGTGAGCCATTCACCCCACGGCATCCCTAATTCAATCCCTCAAAACTACAAGTGAGCACACTATAGAAATCACTCTCTTCCTTGTCTACATAAATTATACCAATTGTAAAAATACTATTTGGTTAAAATATATGTTATAAGATTGCAAATTTTAAGTAAACATTTCTATACCCATTTGACTTCCTGAATATTTGAGCTTTTTTCTGTAGATCATCATAGAGACAAGTTTTTTCTCTTGATTTTATAGTTAATAGATATCCATATTTATTTGTTGATACTTCAGCATTTTAGTTCTAAAATGTAGCTCCCTCAGGTATCCTTTAAAAATTAATTTTTAACTCAGATTTCCACTGAAAAATATTATGTAAAACACTTTTACAAATCAAACCATAAAGCATCTCTGCCATGACTATATCTGTACAGTTTTGTTTGAGATACCAACTGTTAATACCATCATTGCTATTTCCACCAAAAGGATGAATAAATATAAGCAAACTGCCAAAACATGACCTCATGCAAGTTAGCTTAGTACAATGGTGATTACGGTACAAAGGTCACATTGCATGTTAAAGTTAATTTCCCCAATTCTGATCTAATAAGGCACCCACCTTGGTTATTTCCTTGTTTGGTGTAGACATCATAAAATATGAATTGGCATCTATATCACAAATCATCGGGGCCTATCCCTATTTCTCATTACTAACATTTAGTTCAAATACCATTCATCAAAATCTAACCACCCGATTTACATTTCACTGTACTCAGATAAATAACCATGTTCATCTGGGGCATGGGCTTTATTTCTCCTGAAGGCATAATTAGGGCTAGGCGTGGTGGCTCATGCCTGTAATACCAGCACTTTGGGAGGCTAAGGTGGCAGGACAGCTTGAGCCCAGGTCAAGGCTGCAGTGAGCCATGATTGTGTCACTGCACTCCAACCTGGGCAACAGAGTGAGACCCTGTGTCTCAAGAAAATTTAAAATGTAAAATAAAAGCATCATTAAATTCTCCAGGTAAATTCATTAAACTTTACTCCCTAGGCGAGGGACTGGCAAACTGACAAATAAGTACTATCTCAGAAGCTTCCAAAAGATGCAAAGACAAAATAAATACCTCATAAGTCATAAACAAGATGGACAACTGTTGAGAACAAAGAGAAGCTACTTGAAGCTGGAATCAGCAAAAGCTGCTGTGAGATAGAACAAGAACCTTTGACAGCAAGGCATGCACCAGCCGGGGACCTTGGTCAGATCATCAACAGCAAAACAGGGATAATTCTTACCATATCCATTGTTAATGGGATAGCACATAAGAAATACTTAAAGAAAAGGGTATGAGTAAAAAGATGCATTTAATGAATCAATGCCATTTAGATATTTAATATAGAGTTAGAGGTAAATATACAAATAATGCTTTTATTCTTTCAGACTCTGAGAGTTAGTCTAAAATTACAGATAAGTGCAAAATTACAAACACAAACTCAGAATTCACCTTTTTGTGGGGGAACATAGGAAGAAGGTAAAGCAAAGTGTCTGTGATTTTGTGTCAACCTGGTTAGGCCACAGTGCACGTTTGTTTGGTCAAACATCAGTCTAAATGTAGCTGCAAAGGTATTTTTTAAAATAAACTTTGAATAAAGCAGATTCACCTCCATAATGTGGGTGAGGCTTATTTAATCAGTTGAAGGCCCAAATTCTACAGCAGATTTTGAAAATGCCAATATTCATAATGGCATGAGCCAATTCCTTATAATAAATATTTATTATGCACACTCTTTCTCTCCACACACACACATCCTTTTGGTTTTGTTTCTCTGGAGAACCCTGGCATACATACTCATATGTTTTATAAATATATATTTATATTTACATATATATATATCTTACACATACTCTGTATGCATATATATGGACGTATGTGTGTATTTCTCATAGAACCAGGTCAAAAGCATCCTTGACAAGGGTACTTTTATAAATAGGTTATAGCATTCTGACAAAGCAGGAGTTAGATGAGGATTAAGATGTTACAACCTTCTCCAGGCCTGAATGAAACTATGGCCTGAGCTTTTCTAATTCCGCAAAAGCTTGCCTCACCCAATCCTCACTGCAAGGTACCAGGTCACTGTGGGTCACGAACCCCTCATTACACTGAACCTGCCCCTCCTCCCCTCCCCACTCTCACCCTCTAGCCTGTGACCCCCTTTGCCTATGACAGTGTCCTCTCTTGTCAACCTTATTCCAGTCCTCTCCACACCCTTCTCCCCAGCGTGACTACCACCTTCTCGCCAGAGGAATCAAATCACATCACTCCCTTAAACCTTTGGGTGGCTGTCACTATGCCTCTGTCATTGTCATTCTTTTAAAACATAATTACTTGTATTTTCTCAACCACGCCCCCATTGTGTACTACTCCACACCTTTACAGAAGTGGCTACCTCTTCTTGGAATGGACTCCTCTTGTCTTCTCTTGTCCTTCTCATGCAAACCCAGTACAAGCATCATCACTGCCTCTGAAAGGCTTCCCAGCCAACCCCTCACAGCAGGATTCCTCACTGCCTCTTCCAGGAGGCTGCTTTGCATTGCACCCTGTGATAATAATCAGCCCCTAGTTGATTCATCGTTGCCTACCAAACACATGGCCCCAGTGCCTGGCACACAGTGGGCCCTTGCTGAGTGTTACTTGAGAGAAGCCAATTGAATTCATCAGATGCCTCGACGCAAGCTGCCACCCTGATGACCTATTAGCGAGAGGGCTGCAGAGGGTGGGGAAGGTATCTGTTCACATCCCTAGCTGGAGCCAAAGAAAAGATCTTCCATCTTTCCTTGAAGAGTCGTCAGGAAATCTAAACTTAATGATCTGGTGCCTGCCTGGCTGGGACAAGGGTCACAGGAAGGCAGTGCCTGGGGAGGGTATAGGGCTGGAATTAGGGGATCAGAAAGAAGACAGGATATCCTGGACTGACAGAAGAAGTGAACTCAAGAAAAAAAGAGGCCATCAGGCCTGAGTTTTTGAGAGAAAGGTCTGGAGTAATGTAGAACCTGGGAAGTGGTAGCACAAAATAATGGTGATGATAACAGCAGCCATAAGCAAGACTGAAATAGAATGTGTGACAGAAGTTCAGGGGTAGCAGGAAGAGACAGTGAACGAGAAGATACAACTGGAAAACCTTGTGTTGATGGGCAGTGAACAGCCAGCAAGTGGAGAAGAGAGTGGCGGGTGAAATAGTTTTGTTTTTAAATCAATAACTTGTCTTAAAATGATAACTGAACTTGCTATTAACTTTATTTCATACTCATCTTTTTTTGTTTGTTTTTAGTTTAGTTTGTTTTGTTTTTTGAGATGGAGTCTTGCTCTTTCAACCAGGCTGGAGTGCAGTGGCGCCATCTTGGCTCAAGCGATTCTCCTACCTCAGCTTCCTGAGTAGCAGGGACTACAGGTGTGTGCCACCACGCCCAGCTAATTTTTTGTATTTTTAGTAGAGACAGTGTTTCACCATGTTAGCGAGGATGGTCTCAATCTCCTGACCTTGTGATCCGCTTGCTTCTGCCTCCCAAAGTGCTGGGATTACAGGTCTGAGCCACCACGCGTGGCTTCATACTCATCTTTTATAAAAGCTTCTTTGGGAATCATAAGCCCTCATATGACACAACTGGATCCTCTCTTTGAAGTGTCTATGAATTTTTCATGGTTTCCAACATTAATTGTATTATTTTTTTATCATCACTTCTCTTTTGGAAACACTCCTAAAATGTTTTAGAATGTGGGCATGGAAAAAATTACATTATCTTAAATTAATATGAATGAAGAAGGTAAGAACATTCAAGGAAATGGCAAAGAGGGAATTAAATGCAAATTTTTTCCAGGTAACTCCAGCAAACACCAACAAAGCGATAACTTGAGAAATCAATAATCTGTTTCTTCTTTGTCTATAGAATCAAGTTGGTTCAAAAAAGGAGCCAAACGTTTTACATTAAGAACAACTGGCATACTAAAATAATTATTTATAAGTAATAACATTGTTAGTCTGAAACTTTAGATACCAGTCCTGACTCTTAGGACTGAGAAAACGCACTTGGCCCAGCTCAGAAGCCACTGAAACACTGTGGGTTTAGAGTCTCATGTCAAGCCCAATCCCTTTGCTATTTGAGTTCATTTATTCTTGGCAAAATATAACTTCCTGCCCCTAAGAAGAAAGATTTTTAAAGTCTCATAAAAATGATTCCAAAGTTTACTTGGACTTCAAAAGGCTCTTACAAAACAACATTTTTATTAGTTAAATTTATGGAATATGGCGCATAAGGATTACATTTTCTTTTATCTTAAATAAGTAACAATTAGGGCAAAACCAAAGGGATGTGGAGTTTGGAGAAGCTTGGCAAAGAAGAAATCCACAGGGGACCACTTTGCCATGAGTTACAGGAAAAATAGAATCTCCAGAGAGGGAGTGTGCTCTCTCTAGGAACTCTAGAACTGGGGCACTGCTCAGTTTTTCTTCAGATCATCAAAGCCCAGCGCTTACTACCAAGGGAGGCGTCCTTACACTAAGGTCTCTATATAATAGCCCACATCAGGTCTGATCCAATACCAGAAGGCAAAAGGAACCTGATAATGCGTATTGCTGACATCTTACTGGGTGCTCATGTTTTTCAAAAGATGAAAAGTTTGAGTTACCTTCTCCAGTAAAGACTGAGCATCAGCAGGAAGAGCTGAGGTGTGAACAGGAAAGCCCCAGGTCATGAGCCTTCCTATTTTCACAGCCTGGGCAATACCCAGTCTCAGAAAGAAGATCCCAGGAATGTGGCTCACGCCTTCCCAATGTCCACTCTGCTTGATTATTAATCTTATATTTTAAGTGCTGGGTTAGGTTGAAAATCTTGACATTTAGCACACTAGATTTATTTAGTATAATAGATCTCTGCTAACCCAGCATTCATTGTGTGACTTCCTGAAGATGCCAGATTGTTTAGGAAAGCAAAAATCATCGTGACATTAAGTGTTTACTAGTAATCTGACGACTTATAAAAATTAGTCCCTACTCCAGGAGTCCTCCTGGCTGGGTCCATCCCCACATAAAGTCAAGGCTTTGTTCATTAATTTTTCCCCAGATAGTCTGCTGTTGGAAATGTCGAACAGTATATTGCTGAATACTGCAAACTGATATAAGTCTTGCAAAAGATGCAGGCTTTCACAGAGCCAGTGAAAGTGACATTGGTGGATCTGCCGGAATTGCAGGCAAAACTATTCCATATCCTGCCCTGGAGGTGTCTAAACAGACAGCTGCAGAGAGGGACTGCCAAGGGCCCCAGGTGTGATCAGGGAGAGCCAGTGCCAGCAAGGCTGATGGCTGAGAGGGAGAGGGGAGGGAGGGGGAACTCAGAGTTGGTAAGCAAAAGGAAATCACTCAGGATGGGTTGGGAACATCCTGCAGGTACCAGAAAATGAGGATAATGTGAAAAATATAGGGACAGTGATTAAAAAAATCAAAGGATCCCACTTTAGGGAATTCTCATTGAAAAGTTGTGATAAATAATTATTACTGTTATATTATAACTAAAAATAAAATTAGTGTTAGGTATAAAATAAAAATAGTATTAGGTAATTGGAATGATTTGATCTATGAAAGACTGAGTTCAAAATCAGAGTCAAAGGAGAAAAGCTAAAAGAAATAGTAAAAGAAAAGAAACTTATAATACAAAAGAACAAAAACAGGATTAATGTTTGCCATTATTTCATGAGGTAAGAGACGTATATATGCCTATATGTATACCAATGTACATACATATGCATATATGAATTATATGCACAAATTTTGCTGCTATATTAGTTTATAAATATGTGTGTATATAATATGTATGTTCGGGGTGACTAGAAGAATGGACAAAATAATTGGGAGTGAGCTGAACTAATACAGAAATAGAAGGAACTCTATCAAGAACAGGAAGGGCTGATCAGTATTCTGGTCTTGTATAATAACCAGCGGACCCACATTTAACCTCTGATGGTCACACAAAATGACCAAGTAGAAAGAAAGCTCAACAATGTGCTGCAAATGACAAAACAGAAGGAGGGCCCAAAGAGGAGGGCTCATAAAGCAGACTGACTTCATTTCCTAGGAGCCAAAACCTTAGTAACCCACAAATTCTTATACTAATAGGGAACACACACTTCTAATGATGCTTTAAAAAAAAGTACCTCAGTGAATCATAATGTTAGGACAATGGCTATGTACTGAACCACGCGAAGCTGGAAGGATACCTTATTTCTGGGGAAGACATCTAGTTACAAAAAATTAAAACCTATATCCCTGATGAGGGCTGAAGACATAACAAGAAAGCCTTGATTATTAATAGACACTCAGCCTAATGATCAGTGCATAGGCGTAAAGCTCCTGAACGAAATAAGCAGGTCTCACACCCACCCAAGAGTTTTGAACTGGGCAGCCTAGATCTTGTAACTTCTACTGGTCTGAGGCCACATCTATTTTTACTTTGGGTTAGTAAATGTATTGCTTACTGAAAGCATAAGGAAGCAACCTCAGGAATAAATGAAAATGAGGGATAAACATTGCGGTGAGAATCAAGATAAGGATAAAACCTTCTGCTTAACTGTTCTAGTGGTAAGTGTGTTGAGCACTTTTAGAACCCTGGTTAGTTTGTGTTTGGTCTGTTTGGAAAGATTTTCATCGTTGTAAGGTCATCTGATCTGTCAAACATGTGATTTTTTTTTTTTTTTTTCTTCCTGAGATGGAGCCATGCTGTGTCACCCAGGCTGGAGTGCAGTGGTGTGATCTTGGCTTTGCAACCTCCACATCCCAGGTTCAAGCTATTCTCCTGCCTCAGCCTCCCAAGTAGCTATGATTACAGGTGCCCGCCACCACACCTGGCTAATTTTGTATTTTTAGTAGAGATGAGGTTTTATCACATTCACCAGGCTGGTCTCAAACTCCTGACCTCAAGTGGTCCACCCACCGTGGCCTCCCAAAGTGCTGGGATTACAGGTGTGAGCCACTGTACCCAGCCTTAAACCTGTGATTTTGTTTAAGAGTGTTTATATGTACAAGTATTATTTACATGTTGGGGGGAAATTTATTTTTAAAGTAAATTCTGTAAGTAATATGTTAAAATTTAGTATAATTGCTTATTTTTTAAAATGCTAGTCATTTGATGAATAATTAAGATTAATGAAGCATTATACAAGTGATCTTGTATACCTTTCCACACTCAAAAGGCCATTTCATGGAGAAGAATCTATGTTTGTTCATTCTAAAGCTAATGCAAAGTTGTAATCTTTACTCATATTTTTTAAGTGTAACTTATTTTTATATATTTCTTTCCCTTCTCCTAGGTAAAGTTTCTCATAAATTAGCTTGAACTTCTTGTACATCAGTTTACGTACAAGGTAGCCTGGGATGAATCTTCCCACTAATTCTGTTTCCAATATGTCCCAGGTCAAAACTTTTTAAAACAATAAATAGGGAACGACATAGCAAAGGCTTTTATAGTTTCTTTTAGAAGGCAGAGCTGAGCAAACTTGTCCATGTGTCAACATGAAAAAGACATTGCTGGCTGGGTGCGGTGGCTTTCGCCTGTAATCCCAGCACTTTGGGAGGCCGAGGCAGGTGGATTGCTTGAGGCCAGGAGTTCAAGACCAGCCTGGCCACCATGGCAAAACTCCATCTCTACTAAAAATACACATAAATTAGCCAGGTGTGGTGGTGCATGCCTGGACGTTCAAGGAAATGGCAAAGAGGGGATTTAATACAAGTTTTTTCCAGGTAACTCCAGCAAACACTAACAAAGGAATGACTTGAGAAATCAATAATCTGGTTCTTCTTTGCCTATAGAATCAAGTTGGTTCAAAAAAGGAGCCAAACGTTTTACATTAAGAACAACTGGTATACTAAAATAATTATTTATAAGTATTCTATTTCCAATATTTCTCAGGTCAAAACTGTGATCCCAGCTACTTGGGAGGCTGAGACACAAGAATTGCTTGAACCCAGGAGGCAGAGGTTGCAGTGAGCCAAGATTGTGCCACTGAACTCCAGCCTGGGCGACACAGTGAGAATCTGTCTCAAAAAAAAAAAAAAAAAGGAAAGAAAAGAAAAAGATATTGCTTAGAAAAGTAACTGAGCCCTGTTGAACCCAAGTGAAGGACAATAATGGAAGCTTTTAGTCTGCAAAATATGAAGATGCCCCTCAGAGACAGCTGTGGGTGCATCTCACAAGACAGGTGTTCAGGAAACCTGGGCTGTTGCTCTGGAATTTTCAGTGAGTTATTTTACTTGCCTTTGCCTCAGTTTACAGAAAATAAACTGGCAACAATATCTCCTTGTTATTGTGAGGATAAAATAAAAGAGTGTGACATTTCTTTTTTAAATGTATAAAATGCCAAAGAATTGGAGGCAACTGGAAGGTACAGTGGTGGATGTGAGGTAGTAAGGGGGAAAAATGATATGTAAAGCTCTTAAGATGAAATTGGCATTTGGAAGGCCATAACGTAATATGTGAGTGACACTGATTAGCTAAAAATCCTATATAGTGTCTTAAAACAGCAGCAGTGACAACAACAAAGTTTATTTGAGAGGAGGAATTCTGGAGAAAAGCTTCTTTCAATAAAAAAAAAAAAAAAAAAAAAGAGGCTTCCAGTGCTCAGATAGTTCGTTCCTCAGCAAAGGCGGGTTACTCTGTTGGGGCCCATTATAGCTCTGAGGAGCAAATAGGACAGGACAAGGAGATGGTGCCTGGGCCCTGTTCTCCTCCTACAGGTCTGTCCCACCTCCCAGGCACCATGCATAGAGTGACAGAGATGGAAAGCTCAGGATCAGTCCCTTTAATGCACTTATTTGCAAAACAAGATGTCACTATGCAGCAGAGTGACAGTCCTTTCCCCTGGAACTGTCCCAGAGTTCTCCAAGCTAAAGCCAGGGCAACATTCACCATCTCAGACTCCTGCTGAGCTAAGTAACCACCTTCTGCTACCTTCTCTTCAGGAGCCCTGGCACCCTTCCCCCAGGGAGGGTTTGAAGAGCAATCTGGAAGTCCCCACAGTTTTTCCTCAAATCTAGGTTTCCAGGAGCATGGACCATGGAACTCTATTGCTTAGAAAAGTAACTGAGTGCTGTTGAACCTAAGTAAAGGACAACGATGGAAGTTTTTAGTCTGCAAAATATGAAGATGCCCCTCAGAGACACAGCTGTGGGTGCATCTCACGAGACAGATGTTCAGGAAACCAGGGCTGTTGCTCTGGAATTTTCAGTGAGTTATTTTAGTATAACTTATTTTTATACATTTACATTTATACATTATAAATGTATTTATACTTTTATAATATATATAATTTTGATATACTTTATAATGTATATACTTGTATAATGTAAGTATACATTATAGTTACATTTATACATTATACATATACATACATTGAGATTACTGTATTTTGGGGGAGGTTCAGCCTTTTTGTTCTATTTAGAGCTTTATACGCTGTATTTATACAGTGGGCATTCAGTGAGTTATTTCAGTGAGTTATTCTCCAGTCAGGAGAGCCACATGCCTGCGCTTGCCTGGCTGAAGACTGTCACTCTGTCAGATTCACATTGCTGTCTGACTCTTAGTCTTCCAATCTGGATCTTGACTTTGAACTGGACTCTGTAGGGAGTTTTTAACATTGAAGAAAGGCATTTCTCTTTTCAATTCACCCAACCACTTCCTAGCACCTTGTAGCAGTTTAAGCTCTATGACTCCATTGGATAATATGTTGGGGAGCAGGACATTGACACAGCCACAGAGTATCACATACGGAATCCTCATTCACTCCCCCAGGGGAACAGCACCTGTAGACGGCAAATCTGGTAGACACCACTGTGGCCGTTGATTTTATGTCAACTTGACTAGGCCACAGGACGTCTAGACATTTGGTCAAACTTTTTTTGGATATGTCTGTGAGGATGTTTCTGGATGAGATTAACATTGAATCAGTAGACTGAGTAAAGAAAACTGCCCCCCCCCCCAGTGGGGGTGGCCCTCATCCAAACTGTTGAAGCCCTAAATAGAACAAAAGGCTGAACCTCCCCCAAAATACAGTAATCTCAAGCTACCTGACTTCTGGAGCTGGAGCGTTGTTCTTTTTCTGCCTTCAGACTCAAACTGAAAATCAGCTCATCTTGTATCCTGTGTCTGCTGGCTTCCAGACTGAACTATACATTGACTCTCCCAGGTCTCCAGCTTGCAACTGCTGGTCTTGGGACTTCTCAGCCTCCATAATCATGCATAAGCCAATTTCTATATATATCTAGAAATTCATATATATACACATAATTACGTGTGTGTGTGCATATATATACAGTCATGAATCACTGAGCAGTGGGGATACTTTCTGAGAAATGTGTCATTAGGCACTTTTGTCATTGTGTGAACATCATAGTGTGCTTACACACACCTAGATGGTGTAGCCTACAACACACCTAGGCTATATGGTATAACTTGTTGCTGGTAGATTACAAACCTGTACAACCTGTTACCGTACTGAATACTGTAGGCAATTGTAACACAATGGTAAGTATTTATGTATCTAAACATAGCTAAGCATAGAAAAGGCACAGTAAAAATACTGTGTAAGAGATAAAACATGGTGTGCCTATATAGATTGCTTACCATAAATAAAGTTTGCAGGTTGGAAGTTACTCTGGGTGAGTCGGTGAGTGAATAATGAGTGAATGTGAGGGCCTTGGACATTACTGTACCTTACTGTAGACTTTATAAACACTGTACACTTAGGTTACCCTAAATCTATTTTAAAATTGTTTTCTTTCTTCAATAATCAATTACCCTTAGCTTACTGTAATATTTTACTTGATGAACTTTTAATTTTAAAATTTTCTGACTGCTATAATACTTAGCCTGAAAACAAATGAATTGTATAAGTGTACAAAATATTTTCTCTCTTTATTTTATTTTATGAGCTCATTTCTATTTTTCATTTTTTTAACTTTTCAAAATTGTTTATTAATAAGATTCAAACACACATTAGCCTAGCCCTATACATAATTTTAATAATGTATATAAGAGTAAAGTGTCTGGGATTTGTTTAAATTCTTCAGAAAAAAAGGAAGAAAAACAGGATAGAGAAAACAATACAGCAGAATCTTGCTAAATGAGTGATGCTAATGTCAGCAAGTTGGGTGATGGATATATTGGGGTTCACTGCAAACTTTATATTTGTGTATGTTTGAAAGCTTTTATAATAAAAATTAAATACAGTATATATTAAATACATATGCCACTTAGCACTTAATCAGCCTATTTTGCCTTGTTAGACTTTATTTTTATCTTGAACAAGTAGTATCAACATAGCCTGGGCAATATAGTCAGACCTCATCTCTAAAAAAATTTTAAAAATTAGCTGAGTTCGGGCACAGTGGCTCACGTCGGTAATCCCAGCACTTTGGGAGGCCGAGGCAGGTGGATCACGAGATCAGGAGATCCAGACCATCCTGGCTAACACGGTGAAACCCAGTCTCTACTAAAAATACAAAAAATTAGCCAGGCGTGGTGGCGCCTGTAGTCCCAGCTACTCCGGAGGCTGAGGCAGGAGAATCACTTGAAGCCGGGAGGCGGAGGTTGCAGTGAGCCGAGATCGCACCACTGCACTCCAGCCTGGGCAACAGAGCGAGACTCCATCTCAACAAAAATAAATAAAAAAATAAAATAGCTGAGCAGGCTGGGCGCGGTGGCTCACGCCTGTAATCCCAGTACTTTGGGAGGCCGAGGAGAGCAGATCACCTGATTTCGGGAGTTTGAGACCAGCCTGACCAACATGGAGAAACCCCATCTCTACTAAAAATACAAAAAAAATAGCCAGGCGTGGTGGTGCATGCCTGTAATTCCAGGTACCTGGGAGGCTGAGGCAGGAGAATCACTTGAATCTGGGACATGGAGGTTGTGGTGAGCCGAGATGCGGCCATTGCACTCCAGCCTGGGCAACAAGAGCAAAACTCCATCTCAAAAAAATATTTTAGCTAAGCATAGTGGTGCACCACATGTAGTTCCACCTACTCAGAAGGCCAGAGTGGGAGGATTGTTTGAACCTGGGAAGTGAAAGTTGCAGTGAGCTAAGATCACGCCACTGAACTCCAGCCTGAGTGACAGACAAGACCCTGTCTCAAAAAAATAACAATCAATAGAAGAAGTGTTGCTGGTGAACATATAGTGCCCTGCATCTAGAAAAATTAAGCTGCTTTCAAGAGATTAGTAGGAGAAGGGATCATTGATGATCCTTTGAAGCCAGGGTCTTACTGAAATTTGGAATGGGAAGCAGCTCAGTTAAAAATAAAAAAAAGAATGATACCCTTTCTGGCACAAGGACAAAGAGTAAGTTATCACTTCCCTTTTTCTAGTGTTAAGTAAATTACATTTAACAAAGATGACTCTTGTCAATTTTGTATCACTCTGACTCTTAGGTACTTATGGAGCAAGTTTCTTAGCAGCACTGTTTGCTATAACTCAGGCTAGAGAGTTAATAGCGGAAATGCAGCTTTGAAATATGCTACAACTACTCCTTTCAGGAAAGATATAAGAGGAATAACTTTTAAATGCTTGGCTCAACATCTTAAAGGCAATTTTTTGTTAAGGTGAGAAAGGAAACAGTAGAGAATGAAAAGCGTACACCGCTGGATTCTAAAGCTGACTCCCCAATTAACCAATTATGTGACTTTAAACCAATGACTTACTGTATCCAACTCTCTGGGGGTTGTTTTTGTTTATAATAAAATGGCCTGGCCGGGCGCGGTGGCTCAAGCCTGTAATCCCAGCACTTTGGGAGGCCGAGACGGGCGGATCACGAGGTCAGGAGATCGAGACCATCCTGGCTAACACGGTGAAACCCCGTCTCTACTAAAAAAAAAAAACCACAAAAAAAAATAGCCAGGTGAGGTGGCGGCGCTTGTAGTCCCAGCTACCCGGGAGGCTGAGGCAGGAGAATGGCGTGAATCCGGGAGGCGGAGCTTGCAGTGAGCTGAGATCCGGCCACAGCACTCCAGCCTGGGTGACAGAGCAAGACTCCGTCTCAAAAAATAAATAAATAAATAAATAAAAATAAAAAAAATAAAATGGGCTGGTAGGTGAATTGGACTATCTCAAAGAGCTCTCCCAGGACAAAGACATGGTCATGCATATTCACCAGACCATATCCAGCATCTAGCACAGTTCCTCAAATATAAGAGGAGTCCAATTCATATTTTAAGAGAAAAAATAGAATATCAAATAATTGGTTACATCCAAAAACCTGTCAAACCGGAGAGTTTCTCACATTTGTCTATCTCCTTGCCCTGGATCTTTTCGGGTTTAATCATGTTTTCCCCCAAGAGAGCCTCCAGAAGTGAAGACGGCGTGTATTGCAATCTGACCACTAGATGGCAGCACAAACCCACCGCAGAATCATCCCTAAAGTGGGCGCAGACCTCAGACCAGCTGTTTCTACTGAGCCTGCACAACTGAGCAGATTGTGAATAACTAAGTCTGCCCTGGCTGGTGTCTTTCCCTATACCCTTCCTTTTGTTTTGATTATAAGGAATCTATATGAGTTTCACTATTGATAGAAACATAAATGATATGTTGTTTCAGTCCTAGGATATTGGTATTGCCTTTATATAAATTGTTGATATTTTGTTCATCATGGATTTCCTTTCATTAATTTTGATTAATGCAAATTTTAAGTTACTTTCACCTTAGTCCTGAAAAATCAAGACTGCTTCCAGGGACCACCAAAATAATCTTACAGACAGACTAGGTATAAACAGCGTGGGAGATGCATCTGTATACACTGGAGACCTCCAGTATATACAGCAGGAGCTCAGTAACAATGTTTTTCAGTGAACCAGGGCAAGGATATTCAGTGTCTGGTTACTTAAAAAAAGGAATGCATGCTCAAAAGGTGAGATCTTCCTTTCCTCCTACCTGTTTTGTTTTTGTTTTTGTTTTTGTTTTCTACTAATTCATGGTCTTCTTCATAACCTCTCTCCTCCTCCTTCCAGAGCTCCCTCTACTTCCCTGGGTACTACATTCTGAGCCACTTTACTCCCTCCCTTTTTATTTATTTATTTTTATTCATTGATTGACTGATTGAGACACAGTCTCGCTCTGTTGCCCAGGCTGCGGTGCAGTGGTGTGATCACAGCTCACTGCACCCTTGACCTCCCAGGCTCAAGGTATCCTCTTGCCTCAGCCCCCTGAGTAGCTGGGACTAAAGGCACCCACCACCACACCCAGCTAATTTTTATTTTTTTGGTTTGTTTGTAGAGATGGGGTCTTGTCACGTTAGCCAGGCTGGTCTCAAACTCTTGGGCTCAAGTGATTCTCCCACCTAAGCCCCCCAAAGAGCTGGGATTATGGGCATAAGCCACTGCACCCGGCCACCCTCCCCCTTTAAAAATCTCTTTTCTATTCTCTCTCTGCTGGCCCACCTTACCCAGAGTTTTTAGTTCCACATCCTGTTCTATTTCATTTTTTTCTTAGATCCCAGAGGAAGTAAGAAGATGGGGTGGCTGAGAAGGGAAAGGGGGAGAATCTCAGAGAATGGAAGGATTAGAGAGCTGGAAGCCAAATCTAGACTCTAAGCTCCCGGGGCACAGAACGTCCCCGCCAGACTTAGCACAGTGCCTTGCACAAAACAGGTGCACAATAAATATCCATTTGTATGGATGATTACTTGTGTTAATTAGCAATGTGCTCATACAAATAATGAAAAGTCATACAGTAATCTTAAACAATATCCTATATACGACTATTTCAAGGACTTACCCAAGTGACAACATCCATTAACACTGTAGTGCTCAACTCTTAAAAATCCTGAAGGTCAAAGGGTAAGCAGATTCCAGGCTTCCCTTGAACTTTCCCTGAGGCCCAGTCAACATCAAGGCCATGGGCACTGCCAAACTCTTTTTTACTGGCATTGGTAAAGCATTGACTGTGCGTGAGGTCCAGGACCCAGGGCTGTATTTTTCACAGATGCATCCTGTGCTTGTTATCTTTGCTTTGCACCTCCAGATTCACTCCGCAGACTTCTCTGCCTGCTCTCTGGCCTGGAGAGCCCATCATCAGAATCCTCAAGCCCTCTGGATTCTGGCTGGGTGTAGCCAATAGGAAGTTTTGATATCACAGGGAGGTTATGACCCTTTGCTCCCTTGCTGCAAGGTTATCTGCAGATGACACTGCCTCTAGAAAGAAGGTCACCCCTGCTCAAAGACAGCCCTGGCTCCTCCCTCCATTCCTAGCAAGGAAAGTTGGTACTACTAGCTCTGCTGGTGCTATCAGTGTGGTCCTCAGATTCAGGCACGTGGGTCCTGACCAGTCTTTACTGAGATCTCCACTTGGAGAACACACTGTGTACTCAGAACTCAGGCTTCCCATTCAGATAGACCCAAGCCAGCTTCCAGGGTCTGTTCAAGTCCAATCCTCAGTTCTGTCTCAGGGTGGGTGGGAAGCTATGACTCCAGACCCAAGGGCCAGTGGGGCAGTTATCTGTGGAACTGTGAGTGGAGTTTGGACACATGGTCTAGGGTGTCTGGCCATGAGCTTGTAAAGTTGTTCGCTGTGTGCAGAACTGAGGGAAGGATGTCTATCCCTCACCTCCACGTTCTGGTGGCATGGTCTGTAACTTAGAGGACGTGATAATTGTGTGTGGGGACCTGGCCTTCAAAGTCATTACGTAAGTGCCCCATTTGTTGAGGTACAGAATAGAACATATTTTATTCAACAGTGTGTTTGCTTGAGTTATAACTTGGAAATATTCTGACTCGGAGCACATGGGCCTCCATCTATACTCTTGCCCAGGGCCCTGCAGCTGTCAGGGGAGCACCAACTACTGGCTCCAGCGACTGCACCAGTCTTCATAGCTCCCCCACACTCACACAGTGTGAACAACCCCTGCTGTGCAAACTCTCTTGGAATAATCTCAGTTTGAGGGTACCCTCTGTTTTCTATTTGTGCTGTTGATTGATAGATATCATCGAATCTTAATGGTACCTTGGCATACAGGTTCTCTATTTTGAAGAAAGTATTATTGACTGGAATGAATGGAAAAGGGGGAGAGAAGCAAACCCTCATATAAAACTAACTCAAACTAAACACTGAGGGGCAATCAAATTAGCTGCAGCAGTGGGGCTAGATCAATGCAGTACTCTTAGGGACATGTGTTCTTATAAGATACAGGCCTTCTGAGGTCACGGAGGAGAGATGTCCAGCCCCTTGGGTGGGAGGCCTGAAACAGCCACACTGGGCCACTGCACTGGAAGGGGCATGGGCCACAGGGGGCTAGATCTTGTTCTTCTTTTCCAAAGAGTATTAAAATTCAGTTTTGAAATGTTTATGTAATAACATGCTGAAGATGCCATGACACTTCCAATGCAGCTGCTACTTTTCAAGTGGGATGACCTTGACTGGATCCTGGTTAAGTTGTCCTGGTCCCTGGACCTTTCTAGAAACTTCCATGGCTATTTCCCTGGTTTCCAATGTCTATGCTTCCCTCAACATTATATTTATGTATTGCTTTCTCCCACCTCTGTTATGTATTCATTTTAAATATTGAGAGTCAGCGTGTGCCACAAACTACTGTGGTGTTAATCTGTCAAGAGATAAGACTTTTTAAAAAAATTTTAAACTATTGTGGTCACTGGGGAAACAATATGGAGAAAGATAGCAGCGATCCTGTCCTTATGGAAGTTAAGTTCCAGTGGGAGAGACAGCTAACATTCTGATAACCACCCATCCATTTAACTGGCATGTATTGATAACTTTCAGTGTGCCAGACACTGCTCTAGGCTCTGAGGATACAGCCCTAAATGAAATACACACACACACACACACACACAAACACACACACACACATCCTGCCCTACGGAACTTATATACTAGGAGGGGAGATAGATGATAAAGTTGAGAAGCCGAGTATATAGTATGGGATTTATACTGTGGGGAGTTTCCCTAGAAGATAGAACCTGAGGCAACAGCTTATGGCTAACACTTCTTTGAGAGCGAAATTCCAGAGAAGCAGGAACAAGAGAAAAGATGAGGCAGAGAAAGATAAAAAAACAAGGGATGAGGTGTCAAGCTGGCTATAGCTTCCTTAAAAGCAGCGTTCAGTCCAGTTGGGCCTGAGCATGGAATGGGGGATTGGAAGTGGCTCTCGCGGAGGCCCTACCTGCCCAAGGCAGGGACGCCACTTTGCCGCCCCACCAGGATGGTGACAGAGCTCAAGGAGCCTGCTTTCAGGCAAGGGCAAGCCCTTCCCTCTATGCCCACCAGAATGTGGTGGCTGCTGGGTGATTTTCCCAGAGCATCATTGAGCAGAGAAGCACTGCCCAGCAAATCCAGGAAGGGGCATGGACTGGGTCCACAAGAGTAGTTAAAAAGTGTGGCCTGTGATAAGGAGACTGAGCGGCAGGGGGTCTAGGAAACATGAAGGCAATGGAGATTTGCAACTTTAACAGAGTGGTCAGGCAAGACCCTCTGAGTAGGGGATGGTCATTGAAACACTAGGGAAGAAGCCGAGAGGGACACACATTCTAGACAGAGAGAGGCAACAAGACTGGAGGACAGCATGGAGGCAGTAAATCTGGAGAGGACAGGCTGGGTAGGGCAAGGGGTCAGGGGGTGAAGGCAGCTGCCAGGGAAGGCCACACTGGGACAGGCCTGTGGCTGAGCTGTGAGGGAGGTGGCAGGCCCTCAGATGACCAGCCTGGAGGACAGACTGATACTGCACAAAAAAGGATGCAGAAGGTTATGAAGCCATGGCAGCAACCTGGGCAAGAGGCTCTGATGAGGTGCACCAGACTAGAAATGGCAGAAGGCCAAGAGGCAGACAGGCCTCAGATAGACTATGAGGGCAAAATGAACAGGATTCCGGGAAAATGCATGTGGGGTAGGAGAGAGAGGGAGCAGTCAACGAAGACTCCAATGATTCTGGCTGACACAACAGAAAGGCCGGAGCTTCCAGTAACCTTGACAGAGAAAGCCTAGGAGGGGCAGGTTAGAGGGAACAGAAGTTCAACTTTCAGGCATCCAAGTGGAGACGTCAGGGTTGTTTGTAAATCTGGTCTGGAGTTCAGGGGAGATGTTCGTGCTGGAAGTATGACTTTTGGACCTGTTAGGAAGTAAATGGCCATTAAAGCCATGAAACAAGTAAGATAATTGCAGATAATGAGAAGTCCGATGAAGAAAAGCAAACAGAATCATGGAAGAGAAGGCACAGCAGGGAGAAAGCCAGCCAGGTAGGACAGTCGGAAGGCCTCTCTAAACAGGGGAATGGTCAGCTGAATCTTAAACAGTGGTAAACATGTCCACCACCCTTTATACACAACCCCTAGGGAAAGGTAAGTTTCAGAATTGGAATTTTGGGGTTTTAGACAGAGAACACAGTGCACATACCAGATTGTATGACACCCACAGCAGGATCTGGGGCAGCAACTCATGATCAATCTTACGAATACTGCCACAGAAAACATGTATTTATCACATGAAGTGGGATAAAACACACCAATGGCCTCATCAGTACAGATCACATTTCACGGCTACATGAGTTTGCAAGAAACTTACTTTTTTCACTTTTTTTTTTAATCTGACATAATTTACTCAGATATATATATAAAAAGTAAATATATATATATATTTTTTCAATGCGAGGCACTGTTTTAAGTGCTCATATACATTAATTCATTTACTCTTCATTACAATCGTAGGAGGCAGGGGCGCCGTCACTATCACCATGTTACAAATGAGGAAACAGAGGCACAGAGGGCTTTCTTGCGTTCCCATAACAGCAGAGCCCAGCTTGTCCAGCTCCCAGGTCAGCCCTCTTAATCACCCTGCCACAAGCACATACTAAAGGTCCTGAAGTGGGAGTAAGTGCAGAGTGTTTGAGGACCCAGAGGCTGGAAGTGGTGAACAGCAGACGTTGGACAGGACGAGACAGAAAAGCCTGGCAGGGCCTGATCCTATGAGTTCTTGTAGACTCCTCTGCAGGGCTGAGTGCCCTGAGTACAGCATCTGTTTCTTCCAAATGTTTCTGTTTGTTTGCTTTTGAACAAATTAATCTGATCCATGTCTTCAGAAATCCATGCCGGCTGCTCTACAGGGAGGGACTGAGGAGGGTATCATGCAACCGGGCAGTCAGGTCACCCCCAAATCCCACATTCTTATGTCTGCCACCCCGCAAACCCTAGTAGCATATAGAGTTATTGAAAATGAAGGAAATTTAAAAATGGGAATTTTCAGGTTTTCTTGGCCCCAAATTGGACACATTTAATTCATTTACTAGTTTTTTTAATTTATTTGTTTTGAGACAGGGTCTCCCTCTGTTGCCCAGACTGGAGTGCAGTGGTGTGATCTCTGCTCACTGCAGCCTCATCGCCTGCGCTCAAGTGATTCTTCCACCTTAGCCTCCCAAGTAGCTGTAACTGCAAGCATGGGCCACCACGCTCGGTAAATTTTGTATTTTTTGTAGAGACTGGGGTCTCGTCATATTGCCCAGGCTGGTCTCGAACTCCTGGGGCTCAAACAATCCTCCCACCTCGGCCTCCTAAAGTGCTGGGATTACAGGTGTGAGCCATCGCACCCAGTATGGACACATGTCATTAAAAAGCAAAATCAGCCCAGGCACAGTGGCTCATACCTGTAATTCCAGAGCTTTGGAAGGCCAAGGTGGGAGGATTGCTTGGGTCCAGGAGTTCAAGTCCAGCCTGGGTAACACAGAGAGACCCTCATCTCTACAAAAACTTTCAGAGTTAGCCAAGTTTGGTGGCACATGCCTGTGGTCCCAACTATTCAGGAGGCTGAGCTAGGAGGATTACTTGAGCCCAGGAAGAAAAACAAGGCAGCAGTGGGCCATGATGGAGTCAGTGCATTCCAGCCTGACTACAGAGCAAGATTCTGCATTAAAAAAGAAAAAAGGGGGGGGAAGAAAAGAGAAAGAAAAATTTCCCCCAAACTTCACTTGCCATCTACAGTTATATTCCATATAAATCTTCTCTATTTCCTCACATTAACATGTCAGTATTTTTTGTCTTAACCTTGCCTAACTACCATCTTTACATTGTTTTGTGTCTTTTAAGGTTTTTCCTAACCAGTTATTTCTAGTAAATATTCCGTTGGAGCCCCTTGATGTCTGTCTCACTTTGTCACAATGATCAGAATGGGGCCCATGTGCGTGCTCCAGGCTGCTAAACCCCACAGAGGGCCATGGTGTCCCTGTGCCCGGCAGTCAACAGACTTTGGGAATATTCTGCCCGGCAAACTCATTTGTGGGCTCCTGAGGAAAATTTTGTCTGATACATCATTGCCATGTGGGGTTGAGATCATTAAATATCTAAATGTGCAATCAAGATCAAGGCATTTATAAACTGACACATAACAATATTTCCTATCACAGTCATGTAAATACTTCTCCCAAAACTAGAATCAAGTGCAGATTTGCTAATGCCACTCTTTCCTTTCCTCTGACCTTTACTGTCCAATACAGAGGCCACAAGCCACCTGCAGCTGCCAGGCACTTGAAATGTGTCTTGTCCAAATTGAAATATGCTGTAAGTGCCAAACACACACCAATTTAAAAACTTAGTACCAACAAAACAAAAATGCTGTAATCTGTCTCTCAATAATGTTTACATTGATTCCAATTAACATAACATTTGGGGTATATTGGGTTAAATAAATTTGTGATTTAAAATGGATAGGTTTCATTTTACTTTTTATTATAGCTGCAAACCATAAGAAGAGAGGTAGAGCAAGAGAGAAAGAGAGAGAAGGGAGAGAAGAAAAGGAGGGAGGGGAAAGAGAAAGTGACAGGAAGGGGAAAATAGAAGGAAAACTATATTTTCTTAATACCATTATCTATTTTATCCGGTATGTCCTAATTCAAGGTTTCCAGGACTGAGTGGTATTTCTACGGTTCAAAAATATCCCAATACTCATAGTCTATGCAGCCACTTTTATCTTTGCAAGAAGAAATCAGCTACTTGTTTCCTTTCATCAACTATGTGTTTCCTTTGATCTTCCTGAGGAGTCTTCCCCTGGCCACATCTCATGCAGGTGGAGCCTCCTGTCTTCCCAAATGTTACCAAAATGAATGGGAAACCTACCTAGCCCACTGGAGCTTTTAAGACTTTTATCTTAAACAGCGCAGGTAAAATGCCTCAGGCCCACACCTAGCTGGGGTCTAGTTCATTAAAAAGTAAGAAGAAGATGGAATTAATCATTTCTTTTTCTTGCAATGTCTTATAAACTTATAGGAAAAAAGAAAACATAGATTTTATCCTTGGAATGTCTGTTTTGAATACCATTAAGGGCAAGTCTTATTTTCCTATGTTGCTAAATATTATAATGTGCCTAAATGTTATTTTATATCTTTATGTGACTGTTTTGTAAACTTAGCCACGGTTAAATTGTTAAAATATTGCAAATATACCTTCTCTAACAACATCCTTGGAAAAGAAATGAGTTACGGCATAAAAGGATATTTTATAAAATTCTAGTGACTTGATGTGATCATTTATAAATGAAGTATACTTATCAAGTTAATCCAAAGCACACATTGGGCCTTCCTCATCTCTTGGAGTTTGGAAGTCATTTTACTATACACATCAGAAGACAAACTTTGGGGATCTGAATCAGCTCTGGACAAACGTCTCTTCCTTTCAGGGTATTAACTCTAAGAGGAGGATTTATCTGGGCAACATCCTTGGAGAATGCATTTTCCAGTTCTGCAACATCAAAAAGTAAATATTTACCTGATTATATGCTTTAAATTACCTTTTCTCAGTTATGAAAATGTCCTAATTTTCTTTTGTTTTACTTTATAACTCTAGAGAGCACTTAAAAGTCAGGGCTTAGGGTTTTAAATGATTGTCAAGTGGTCGTAATACTAAGCCACAGGATGACTTAATCGTCTCTGCTCTTCGGCTTCAACCACTGATTGTCCGGAATACAGACCACAAAAGTGGCTCAGCCTTTGTCCTCCAAAGCATATAACGAGTGTCATGCATTTTCTGGGCCACAACCTTGACGGTCAGACCTTAGAGCATGGACTTAACATATCCTACCATTCTTTTATGTCCGGGGATCAACCCTCACATAATAAATCGCAGATGTTTGGCTTCTAAGTAAACAAGTGGAGGAAATTTTATGAATATCAGAAGACATTTATTCCATTCTTATGGAGCCCAGGACAGCAGAGCTCAGCGTGACTGCCAGCCTCCTGGCCAGCGGGTATCCCTGAATCCTACCCAGGACCTCTCCTTTCCACCACCCCACACAGAGAAATGGAACAAATGCCTCTGAAGCCAAGATACTAATGCAATGTGCATCCATAGAGAGAAAAGGCAAGGGGTCAGGAAGATTAGGGGAGAGAACTGATGTTTCCTCTAGCAGCAAAAATTACTCCATTCAGCTTCCACATATGCCTTCTTGAGGCTGGTCCACTATAGAAACACACTAAACCTTGAAAAGACTTTGTCTCACCACACGTAGAAGTGTTCTTACTGCTTGGACCTGTTTTGGCTAAAGAATTAAGTTCAGAGAAGGAAAAGGCCAGCCAGGCGGGTCATTTTCCATCCATGGCAGCCTACTGGTTGCCTCCCCAATATCCATCTACTGTTATTTCTTGGTCACAGAAATCTGGACCAAGTGCTCAGCAGAGTGTCCCACTGTCCCCTCTGCACATCCAGTTAGACACAACCATCTATGTGAAACCAAACAAAAGTCTCAATCCGTGCATTGAAGTGCTGACAGATAGATTTCGGTACAGCCTTGCAGACTAAGTTGTCCTATTTCCAAAAATCCAATAAAAAGACCATATATTAGTCAGACTCTCCAAAGAAATAGAACCAATAGGATGTGTACAGATACAGAGCGGTTATTGGAAGGACTTGGCTCACATGATTATGGAAGCTGGCAAGTCCAAAATCTGCAGGGTGGGCGAGCAGGCTAAAGACCCAGGGAAGAACTGTGGTTGCAGTTTGAGTCTGAAAGCATCCTGCTGGTTGAATTCCCTCTCCCTCAGTGAAGTCTGTCTTTCTTTGTCTCAACGCCTTCAGTTGATTGGATGAGGCCCACCTATGTTATGGAGGGTGATCTGCTCTTCTCAGAGTCTACTGACTTAAATGTTCATCTCATCCTAAAAGTGCCTTCACAGGAATATCTAAAATAGTGTTTGACCAAATATCTGGCTACCATGGCCTAGCCAGGTTGACACATAAAATTAACTGTCACAAACCACCAAACAGAAATGCCTATGAAAAAACCGCAAGGAAACTTATGCCTACGCTAGGATACACAGTGTCCAATCAGGATTAGGAGCTGTGTGGGGCTGCTGTGGGCTTCCTGGTCCTCCCCACTGCCGTCCAGCAAGGAGCACCCATCTCCTGCGGTTGCTGACAGTTGTCCAATTCTGGGTGCCTGTGCTGAGACTGCCAAGGCTGGGGTCTTGGTATGGGGAAAAAAATGAACCTCAACAACTCACCTCACCCAAGAGTGAAAGCAATTAACTGGAAATGGATCATGCACCTGAAAGAAAAGCTAAAACTATACAACTTTTAGAAGAAAACATTTAGAAGATACTATTCTTAATAGTTAAAAACAGGAAGTGCTTAATAATGTAATGTTGGATACATACATGTGCATACAGTAAATTCTAAAGAAATGCATGGAAACAATTGTGTGATAAAACTCTAAAGAAATGGATGGGAATAAAGTCAGGACAGTGGTTAATTCTGTGGGCTAGGAAATAACACTCGGGGGAGGTTCTCAGGGAACTTTAAGGTTCTGGTAACATCACCAGCCAAGCAGTGCACCCTCCTCAGAGGCCTACATTTTATCTCCATGGGTTCCTCCCCTAAGCTTCTAAGTTTTAATAATTTCAGCATCTTCCCTTTGTTCTCCTAGCTCCCAGAGTGGTAGCTGCTCCTGCAGTTTTGGCCTCTATGACACCTCTAGTGCTTTCCCTTCACCCTCCCCCTACCAAGTTAACAACTGCAGAAGTACTTAGCAATTCTTCATATTAAATTCACTTTGTTCAAATAACTAGTATGGCTTCAGTCAGCTGATTGGACCCTGGTTGAAAAAATATTACTTAAATTGGTTGGGAAAATCCTGTGAGTATTCATTTCATTAATAATCTTCATCATGCTATATGAATATAACAAATATTCTTTTCTATCAAATATTTTATCATTTACAAAACGAAATGATTTATACATCAGATCACATTACTCCCCTGGTTAGAACCCTCCAGTGCCTTCCTACTGTGCTGAGAAAATCTCCAAGCCTCCAGCCTGGGCTGAAAGGCTCTCTACCATGTAACGCCCTCACCAAGACCCCTGTGGTACAGTGCAATCGCAACAAAGTTTCATCACATTTTAGAAGCCTTTAGACCAATATTCTCTGATCTGAGAATGTTCTGTTCTCCTCCTACTCTCCCTCCCATATGCTTGCTCCTAATTCAGTGAGAAGTGCCTGCTGGAATAAGGAGCATAAACCACTCCAGGAGTTGTTAGCAAGTGACACCTGCCTGCTTCTCACACAGGCAGCATAGAAAGAAGCCCGATGATCAATGATCAGAATACACACCCAATTTTCATGACAATAGCTACCACCCTCCCATTCTAGCAAGAAGTCTGCAGGGAAAACAGACCTACAGTTTCAGAGGAAATCCACGCTAACTGCCTATACAAACCAATATAGGTTTGTTACATTTATACATGAACAGTATGGGCTGATGTTTGTTTATCTGAGACAGGGTCTCTTTCTGTCACAGTGGTGTTATCACAGTTCACTGCAGCCTCAAGCTCCTGGGCTCAAGTGATCCTCCTGCCTCAGCATCCCAAGTAGCTGGGATCCCAGCTGCACACCGCCATGCCCAGCAAACTTTTTTTTTTTGTAGAGATGAGGTCTAACTATGTTGCCCAGGCTAGTCTCAAACTTCTGGGCTTAAGCGATCCTCCCACCTCGGTCTCCCAAAGTGCTGGGATTTCAGGTGTGAGCTACCATGCCCAGCCTGTATGTATGCGTCATTACCTAATCTAATACAATATCTATCACTGATACATATATATACACATATACATGTATGTCTATGTGTGTATGTATATGTAAACATATCAGGTTTTTGAAGAAAACCAACATCATAAAAGAACAGGAAGCAAATTGTATTCTTGTTTGCAATTTTTTACTTCCCCTTCTTCTGACAGGATTTTGTAACTCTATTGATTGTCTATTCATCAATCCGTAACTCATAGAGCCTCCTGTGGAAGAAACATACTTCCTATCCTCTTGATACTGGATTTACCATAAGACTTGCTTTGGCAATAGCATGTGAGCAGATATGATGGACCCCATATCCAAGCAAAACTTTTATTTTATTTATTTATTTATTTTTGAGACAGAGTCTCACTGTTACCCAGGCAGGAGTGCAGTGGCACATCATAGCTCACTGTAGCCTCTACCTCCCAGGCTCAGGTGATCCTCCCTCCTCAGCCTCCTGAGTAGCTGGCACTACAGGCACACACTACCATACCCAAGTCAATTTGTGTATTTTTTGTAGAGACAGGGTTTTGCCATGTTGCCCTGGCTGGCACCAAATTCCTGGACTCAAGCAATCCACCTGCCTTAGTCTCCCAAAGTGTTGGGGTTACAGGCAGGCATGAGTCAGCAAAACTTTCAAGAGCCCTTATGTGCTTCTATCAGTCCTCCTGCTCTTTTCCTTCTTCCTCAAGAAAGGCATAGCCCATTTTAAGCCCCCTTGTTTAGCCTCTTGGGATGAAAAGATACAGGGAGCAAAAGTGGAACCGGTATTGACTTTCAGCCAACATAAACAAGAAACAAGAAATACACCTTTGTTCTTAGGAGCCATGGTGGTTTCTGGGATCACTTGTTACCACAGGACAGCTGACAAATACAAGGAAGAAGATTAATAAGCAGCATAAGGAAAACTGGAAGGAACAGAAATAATGTGGAAAATGGAAAAAAGCCCAAACGTATAAGGAATAGCCTCAGGATGTTTTGAGATGATATTGCATCCAAAATCAGGTTAGACTGTGATGAAAATGAGTAATCAAACATTTTTAAAGAGTACATAAAATTTAAAATCTTATCTGAAATAAAAGGAGAATGGCCGGACTGTATAATAAAATCAGCACAGTAAAGACTAGGTGGTCTAGAACGGGGCTTCTCAGCTTTGTGGTGTGTACCAGTCCCTGGAGGTCTTGTTAAAATGCAAATTCTGATTTCATACGTCTCAAATGGGGCCTGAGAAATGCATTTCTAACATATTCTCAGGTGATTCTGATGCTGTTCATCAAAGATTCAGAATTTGAGAACCACTGTTTTAGATTCTTGCTACTCAAAGTGCATAGCAGCTTCCACATCACCTGGGAGCTTATTAGACATGCAATACTAATCCTCAGACATGCTTTGAGTAGCAAAGATATGGAGGTGTGCCTCACAGATTGTTGGCCCCATCCCATTAGCCTCAGAATCACCAGATAATTTGTCACAAATGCAATTTCTTGGACCCCACTCTAGAACTGCTGAGTCAGAGCCCAGCACTTGATTTCTTTAACATGTCTCCGAGATGATTCAAATGCACAATACAGTTTGAGAACCACTGAGTTAGAAACAGTAAAAGGCATCTTTTACAAAAGACATACATAACTAAAAAGACAAAAAGAAAATGTGAGAAAAAAAGTAAAACAACAGATGCTAGACCGTCTGTCAAAAGAAGTCATAGAAGAAGAGAACAGGTACAGTGGAAGTGAGAAGGGAGAAGTTTTTCATAAAACACCAAGCAGGATGAATAAAAGTGAACCCACATCTACATACCAGCATATAAATGTGCAAAGAGATAGTTCTAAAATCGTCCACATAGAAAACACTTTTTGTTCAATGAATCTCAGGCAATTCACTTACCCTTTAAATTTATGAACTCTGTAACTCGAAGCTGGTACTTCTAACCTCCTACCCAAGATGAGTAATATGGAATTAAAATAAGTAAAGATTAAAACCTCTCAATGTTCCTCCCACCTACTCTTTAAATTACTTTTAAAACCTGTTTGGCAAATTATTTGATGTTTTTTAAATTTGTTCAGGAACACTGGAATAAAACAGGCGTGATGTCAGATAAAAGTTAGAGCTTACATATTTTTTTCTTGATGAGGTAAAGTGCTTAAATTATATATTTGGGTTTTGTTACCTTTTAAATTTATTTTATCTGTTATACCAGTTTTTTTAAAAAATACAATTAATTTTAATTGCCAGTTGTTAGAGAGAAGCCAATCTAGCTACAATTTCTTTAGCAATTTTGAGTCTAGCAACATAAATATTAAACTATATAATTTATTTACTCTTAAATACATATACATTAAATTTTAAAAGGTACAAGATTTTAGACAATAAATTTAGTCTATGAAGGATTTTATTTTTATACATTAGAAAAATTGAACATATATTTGTAGAAGGCAGAGGTTACAGATATATGAGAACTTTTCATGACCTTTATGCAATTTGGCTATGAATTCACTGTGACTCAGTTCCAAACTGGTACGCATTCATTATGCACCTAGGAGGCTCTGAGACAGCAACAGTAATGATAGCCACTGTATCCTCGTGGAGCTTACATTCCCCCATTGAAAACAAGCAGGAAAACAAGTGAAGAAAGAAACTCACTACAGATAGTGATAGATGCTACAAAGGAAATGAGCAAGGTGCTGGGAGAGAATCAAAAAAGTAGAAGGGCACCCTTCCACAGGAGGTCAGCAGCCCAGGCAGGGTAGAGACCCACAGGATGGTCAGCAGCCTTTCATGCAGAGTGAGGGCAGCTCTGGCAGGGGGAGGAGCAAATGTACAAGTCCTGAGAGAGGAAAAAGTTTAGGGTGTCCTGGGAAGTCAACAGACACCAGTGTGGCTGGGGCATATATTGAGTGGCAAGGGAAAAGCACCAGATGCGGTTAGGAAAATAAGCAGGGCTAGATATGTTCAGGCCTGATGACTATGGTAAGGAGTAATTAAAAGCCATGGAGAGTTTTAAGCAGAAGGAGACATTTAATTTTTGTTTTTAAAAGATCACCCTGCACACCCATTAGAATGGCTATTATATTGAAAAAAATTTTCTGAAACAGAGTAACACATGTTGGCAAGGATGTGGAGAAATTGGAATCTTTGTGCATTGTTAGTGGGAATGTAAAACAGCGCAGCTGCTGTGAAAAACAGTATAGCAGTTCCACAAAATATTAAAAATAGAATTACCATATGATTTAGCGATTCTACTTCTGAGTATATAGTGAAAATAATTGAAAGCAGGGATTCAAACAGGTATTTGAACAGCTATGTTCATAGTATCATGATTCATAATAGCCAAAAGATGAAAACAATCTAACTGTCCATTAATAGATGAATGGATAAACAAAATGTGGTATATATGGGACATTGTTCAGGCTTAAAAAGCAAGGAAATTCTGATGCATGCTACAATAAGGATGAACTTTTAAAATATCACACTAAGTGAAATAAGCCAGACACAAAAGAAACAAATATAGGATGATTCCACTTACATGAGGTAACTAGAGTAGTCAAATTCAGAAAGAGAAAGTAGAATTATGGCCATCGGGTGCTGGGGAGAGGGAGGAAATAGGGAGTTCATTATTTAATGGGTACAGTTTCAGTTTGGGAAGATGAAAAAGTTCTGCAGATGAATGGATGGTGGTGATGGGCGCACAATAATGCATGTACTGACCTACACACTTTGAACACTTAAAATGATATATTTTATGTTTTATATATATGTATTTATTTGGGTTTGTTTGTTTTTGAGACGGAGTCTCGCTCTATCGCAAGGCTGGAGTGCAGTGGCGCGATCTTGGCTCACTGCAACCTCTGCCTCCTGGGTGCAAGTGATTCTCCTGCCTCAGCCTCCCGAGTAGCTGGGACTACAGGCGTGCGTCATCACGCCCGGCTAATTTTTTTGTAGTTTTAGTAGAGACAGGGTTTCACCGTGTTGGCCAGGCTGGTCTCAAACTCCTGACCTCAAGTGATCTGCCTGCCTTGGCCTCCCAAAGTGCTGGGATTACAGGCGTGAGCCACTGCACCCAGCCATGTCAAGTATATTTTACCACAATAAAAAATGCTAGTGACCTTAAAAGATACATATCACTCTGGCTGTTATGCAAAGAATGGTTTGGAGGGGAACAACAGTGAAGTGGAAAGACCAATTGGAAAACAGGGGCAGCAGCTGAGGTGAAAGGGACCTGGAGGATTGAATTGGGGAGAGGGAGACCCTCTTCCCATTGGTGAGGCCATTTTAATAATGGATTCTGTAATGACTATATGAAAGAGGCATCTTCTACATCCACACTGGAAGTAGGTTGAACAAGGATGTGGACATTCTTATTCCAACGAGTTCCACTTTCAGTCAATTCAGTTACCAACCAACAAACAAAGCTAATACTCATCACTGTTTTGGTGTTGGTGTGGTTGTGTGTGTGGGTGCATGCATGCCAGTGCTTTGCAGTACCATGCTCTAAAAAATGAGCAAGTCTTCATGTAAATCCACATGTGCTATTAGCTCAGACTTCCAGATTTTTTTATGTAAATGAAACCTTAAAATCACAAACAAATTAGATAAAAACGCAAATCCCACCAATTCTAAACTTTTATATGACATGCGTTAAAATATTCCTAAAGACTTTATTTCCACAAATTACCGACATTAACTGTTCTGTGTGAATTTTACTTGATACAATTTTGTATAGTGTAAGTAGACAGACATTTTATTTGACTTACATGATATACACACGCAGGAAAAATAGTGATTACTATAATTTTAACTATTATTTGTGCAAAATGTCCTTTCTCTAGATTGAACACTGGAAATATACTAAAGGCTTTCTAGATATGTTTCTGTTTAATTTCACAGGAAGCTCCTTGGATTTCTGCAGTACAAACTGCTCCTTGATATATTGTAAAGATGTGAGAGCAGCTTCTATACCAATCCCCAGGTAGGGAGGCTTGACATATTGACATACCGTAACACAAAAATACAAGAGGATTTTTTTTTCAAGAGTGTGTTTGACAGACTGGGGCCAAAGTGTGAAATAACTACGTTTATCTAATACCTATGTGCAATATTTGAATATCCTCTTTCTATCCTCATGATCTGCTTAGGAATGACTTTTTTAACGTTATAGATGAAAGCCCGACTTAAGGGATACTTTCAGTCTGTACTTTGGCTTTTCTCTCCTTTCTTTACAAATTATGAAAACTTCTAAGTGTATTACTTGGTGAAATATTTCAGAGTGCATTATTTAATTCTGTTCTGTTCTGAAAGGAACATTATAAAACAATTCCCACTGGCACATGAACAAATAGCTTCCATTTGTTAAACAAAGCCTTTCTGGTTTTTAACTCTCTGACTTCCTGAAAGTTATATCCACGGAAACAAATCTGAAATGCTGTGTTCTCTTTGTTCAGATGGAATTGCTACTTCCTAATGAATTAATGTTCAGAAATTTTGGCATCTTGGTCAGCAGCCAAAGTTCTGCAAACTTTGCTTGTAACGGCAGCAGAAAATGAGATGACAAAGAGGTCTCCGCAAATCCTCTGTAGATCACCATGTAACCTTGGACCATGTATTGGGAAAATCTTGCTATTAATTGGAAGCATACACACACTTAATGATTTTGCAAGCTGGGAAGTTGAAACTTTTCAAATGTGAGCAGAAAAATGTGCTAAATGACTTTTCAGTTGAGGGGTTTTAAAAACTGGTATTTTCACATGACTATTCCTGCACAGCAAATAGCTTGCTAGTGAAATTAATAGTTTCTAAGAGCTCTCAAACAAAACAAATTAGAAGTAACATTATTGGGAAGTTAATTTCTGATTTGTTCTCAAGGAAAAAGCAGCTCACTTCATTATAATCTTCTGCAATATGAGACCAGGAATGGGATTTTATTTTTCCTGTATTTACTTGGAATTCCAAATTAAACCATATCATAGTTTTCAACTAGGCCTGGCTCATTAAGTATATTTCCCCTTCCTATGAGTAACAGTAGTTCCTCTTCAAAGAGTTCATACTAAGTAATTATGTTCTTAATGAGTCAAAAGCAAAAGTTATTTTAGTCTTAAATACATATGTAAATTGCTTTTAAAACCATCTGATTTAGAATTTTAGACTAAATATTTGAAAAGAGATGATTCTATATTAATTTTAAATCCACTAAACTGATATTTTACTTTCTATAAAATATAATGTGAAAATCATAGACTTTATCGCTTACTTTAGCCGAAGTATAGGAGAGCTATTGAAGACATCATATTTTAGGAAAGCACTTTACATATATATTTTTTTGACACCCATTTGTTCACCCAAGGAGCATTTTGCATTTTGGCATCAATGTCACATTGAACAAGAAAAGCTAGTTGCTTCAAAGCACAAATTAAATGGCCATATAACTGTCCAGAATTGTGTTTTACAGGTTTTCCAATGAAAGTAATAATAATTGCATTTGGTTCTTATTAAGGCCATGCAAATGTTGTATTCCACTGGGCCTCAAACTTTTATGTGTGTATGAACGTCCTGGGGACCAACATGTAGCAATTACATGGATTAGGTCTGGCACAGGGCCTGAGAATGTGCATTTCTATCAACGCTTCAGGGTATGTTGTCCACCACAGTCTATGAAATGCTGTACTTTACCCACCATCTAAAATTTGTACATGTTTTGACATAGATGATGTTCACCATCAATTGTTAAGTAAAGAAAGCAGATTTCTAATAGTATATATTGTAGGATACCATTTAGGGGGAGAAGAAAAGCATTTCTTATATGCCAAGAAGAGAAGGTAAAAACTATTTAAAACAACCAGCCAGTCAGAACTATTTCTGCCCACCAGAGAAATGGCATGGTTTCTCTCTAGCCTGAAATACCCGTTGTTTAGGAAGATGCCTAAGCAGGCTTGGATGTAGCAACTGAGACACTCCAGAAAATTGTCTGGAAAGAACCATCAAAACAGACCAAACATTGAATTGTTCCCGACAAGGACAGTTACAGGATCTGGAGCAGGAGGAGGGCTGAGTGAAGAGAAACATTAGCTGAGAGAGAGAGACAGACAGACAGACACAGACAGAGACTGCCCAGCCCTGCGATGCAACAGGTGGCTTTTACTCTTATATAGCAAGGCATCCTCAGGATGAAGTAGCTAAAGGAATTTTGAAAATGGAGCTGTGTTGCAAGCATGCTGTGTTCTTCTGTAACATTTTCCAGCCCCTGACTCTACCCCTGGCAAAAGGAATCTCAGGATCAAGGACTAGGAGCCGTGTTCCATGTCTGCATCTACACAAGTGACTAGACACAAGGGAGATTAAGACAGCGGCAGAAGCAGGAAATTGAAGCAAGATGTGACCAGGAAAACTGCCCAACCTCCAAGAACCCCTGGGGATATGGTGAGGAATAAAAAGTTTCCAATGTAAAGGAGGTCCTGGGGTGAATTACATGTAAAATTCCCAGAACAGAATGACTCCCACCAGTTATAGGACTTGGGGTTATTTAAGCAATTGATATTTATGCAATGCAGACAAAGAAAACAGTTGGAAAAATAGACACGAAAATGTTAACTTTGTTTTCTTTGAATGGTGGGATTCTGGATGATTTTTTTTTTTTTCTTACCTACACTACCTACTTTAGGAAATAAAATGGATTCCTTCAAAATAAAATATTTTCACATCTCACCTCCTCCCCAATGATGCCACACTCTGGGAGAAAAGATATTCAAGCTGAGATGTAAAGAATAAAAAGTATTATCTGAGTTAAAAGTGGGAATGGCTGGAAGAGGTTTCTATGTACCAAAGCCCTAGGACAGGGAAGAGCTAGTTGCAAGGAAAGAATGGAGCAGGTCAAGTGGGGTTAAAAAAAAGCAGATGACCCAAGCTAAGACTACACCAGCAGTCATGGGAGGAGCACAGAGAGCCTCAGAGGCTAAAAAAGCCGTGTTATTATATTCTTATTGCAATGGCAAACCATCAAAATGTTTTAAGCAGGTAGTGACATGATCTGGTTCATGTTTTTTAAATATCAGGGTAGGAGAAGAGATGGAAGTGAGAAAGCTGGGGAAGAGTGGAGGCCAGGAAGTCAGATAAGAGACATTTTCAGTTCCCAGGCAAAAGGGAACAATGGAGTTAGTGTCAGTGATGGAGTTAGAATTGACAGGTTTTGGAGACAGATGGGCTAAGAAATAGGAAATTAAAAAGCAAACAAGCAAGCAAAAATCAAACACATACACACACATAAAAACAGTCTCCTTGACTGTTTTATTTGCTCTTACTTGAGCAAATAAGTGGTGGAAGTACCTTTTCTGAGATGGAGACTTGGGAGAAATGGGTGTTAAAAGAAACAGCAAAAGTTCAGTTTTAGAAATATTAAGTTTGAGGTGCCTATAAAATAGCTAAGGAAAGATGATTGGTAGAAGATTTGATAAATAAGTCATGGATGAGCTGGAAACCATTGGTCTCTAAGTAAGGAGCGTATATAATTTATCATCCAAACTAGGACACTTCTGAGAGTAAAAGGATATGCTATTAAGAATTTTGCTGAGACGGCCGGGCGCGGTGGCTCAAGCCTGTAATCCCAGCACTTTGGGAGGCCGAGACGGGCGGATCACAAGGTCAGGAGATCGAGACCATCCTGGCTAACACGGTGAAACCCCGTCTCTACTAAAAAATACAAAAAACTAGCCAGGCGAGGTGGCGGGTGCCTGGCGGAGTTTGCAGTGAGCTGAGATCTGGCCACTGCACTCCAGCCTGGGTGACAGAGCAAGACTCCTTCTCAAAAAAAAAAAAAAAAAAGAATTTTGCTGAGACAATAGGCATAACTATGCGAGAGTATTAAGGGAAAAGAGAGAGAGACCTAGAACTGACCTCTGACAAATTCCATTATTTATCATTAGGCAGTAAGTGAAGAAGAAAGAGCTCAAATTCCCCAAACATAGTTTGGAAATTAAATCCCCAATGCAACAGTGTTGCAAGGTGAGGCCTTTAAGAGGTGATTAGATCATGACGATTCTGCCCTCATGAATGGATTAATACCATTATTGTGGAAGTGGGTTAGTTATCATGGAAGTGTTTTGCTAATTAAATGAGGAGTTCAGCTCTCTTCTCCACCCTCTCTCATGCCAGTGCTCTCTTGCCTTTCCACATTCCCACCATGGGATGAGACAACAAGAAGGCCCTCAGCAGATGCCAGCACCTTGATATTAAACTTCCCAGCCTTCAAAACTATGAGAAATAAACTTATTTTATTTATAAATGACTCAGTTTGTGGTATTCTGTTATAGCAACACACAATGGACTAAGACAAAAAGGAATGCTTAACTGCATCAAACATAGTTAGCAGCCCTAATAAGATTGCTGAAAAACATTCATTGGATTTGGCAATATGGAAATCATTGATAATCTCAGCAAAGGTAGTTTGGAAGAAGAGAATGAGTTGAAGAGTGAATACAAACTGAGGAAGTAGAGACAGTAGAGGCAGTTATGTACCACTCTTAGAAGAGTCTGGAAAGGAGAATATAGATATCTAACAGTAGTGGCAAGGGAATATGAGACAAGGATAGGGACAAGTGAATTTAGCATAAGAGACTGAAAGATTATCAAAAAGATCCAGAAAAATCTTTCTAGTAGAATAAGTCTACCAGAATGTTCACAGTAGTATTGCTCACAGAAGCCAAAACCTGGAAGTAAACCAAGTATCCATCAACAGAAGAGAAGATGAATACACTATGGTATATTTATGCAGTGGAATATTATACAGAAGATGGATGAACTGCAGTAACACAGAAATGTGGTTCAATCTTGGAAATATATTTAAAAAGTAAATCCCAAGCAATTACATACCTTATTATGCTCTTTATAAAGTTAAAAATAAACCTTTAAGATTCTAAATAAATGCAATAAAATTATGTAAAATCAGAAAAAGGAAACGATGAACATGGAATTCCAGGTGATGGTCATCTCATGTCAGAGATGCAGGGTGATGACAAGATGGAGTGGATCCTGGAACCTGAGGTTAAGATGAAGATAAATGCAGGTTCCCAGGTTGTGTTTCAAGAAGTGGATTTATAGATGATTACTACACTGTAACAAAAAAAAATAGCCATGAATAGATCAACGTAGGGCGTATTTTATGAATCACATTCATGATTAATATAGGTGTTTGCACTCAGGCTTGATGGCCAGGGTGCAAGTATAGGGGAGAAATTAGTTGATTAGTTCTATAATGATCTAAAGACACTCACAAAATGCTTCCATAAAAATACACAGCTATCTCCAACATAACAGTTGAGGCAGAGGAAAAGATATTGCTACAAAGACAGAAGCTAAAGAGAAAAATTATTCTGTCTTTACAAGTAAGGTAGTTCCAGCATTTTCTGTAGACAGTAGAGAGATGTTATGCCATCCTCAATTATGAGATTTCCTCTTACCTTTTTCTGGGCATCAGAGAATATTCAGTCTACCAAGATGAGTTGTTTGGGGGCTATTTTTGAAATCTGCTATTCTTCTTGCTTCAATTAAAGCAGCAACCTAATTGTTTCGTGTATGGTCTTTTAAAAATTATTTTATTTGTGATCTTTCTATTGATGTAAAACAATATACCTATTGTTATTTTAACACATCTCACATGATTCATAATCATTACATTAATAGCCAAATCCCCAAAAGCTTGCTTGGCAGTTTTATGGAGAATAGATTTTGCCCAGTTGAATGTTATGTTTTTATTTCTCCTCCCTTCATGTATCCCATTTATCAAGATCAAATTGCATTTTAAGAACATCTCTTAAACTATTTGTAATTCCTCCCCAATTTTTATCATCGGCATCTCATTCCAGTAGAGTACTTTCCACTTTCACTTCTGAATGCTTCAGAAACATATGGGGAAAAAATTGAAACAGACACTCAACAGTAAGCAAGTCAGAATTTTGTTAGACAAAAGCAAATAGGGTAGGACAGGCTCAAACGACTCATTTCTCACTGCTTGGTTGGCAGCTGTGATGCACACTTGTGAGAAAATTCCCAGTGGCTTGGCTTTTGTTCTATCTTTATGACAATCCCAAAACACTCTTTAAGACTGTGGGTAGGGGAAGATGGCTGATTTCCTAGGGGTTATATTAACCGAATGTTTTCCCTAGAATCAGCTTTGGCCCCTTTCTCTCCTCTAGGAATTCTTTTGAGTAGAATCCAAGACTATATAATGCAGTGCTCTAATCAGCACCAGAAGCACTGTGACCACTCAGACTGTTTTTGCAGACTGAAGAGCATCCTGAGAATAAGACAGACAGCTGGCAGCCAGATTTTCAACTCTTCTACTGGGTTCTGATTAATTCATTGATTTGCTGACTTATTAATCTCTTCATTTACTTAAGTAATTATAAAGTCTAGCATGAATTTGGCCTAATAAGGGTTTGGGTCTAGAAGATCTGAGTTAGCTGGTTACACTGTAAAGATCTCACTATGGTTCCCCCAACCCATGTTTCAATGCTGTCTTCCTCCTCCACGTGGATCCTCCTCTTGACCAGAGAGGTAATGATGCTGCAAGCCAAGACTTGTGATTTGCAAGATCCAGCATCCTAGAACTTAAAAAGCTTGGCTATAAAGGATATTAGACCCAGAGTTCCTGCTATGACAAAAGATTGGAAGGAGAGTAAAGTCAGGCCATCTCACCTCCGCAGACACAGTCTGTTCACACCCATTAGCAGCACTTTCAGATAGGTGAAAAGAACAGCTTATAGGCTGTGTCTGGTCAGCCCCATTCTGGCTTAATCTCAGAGGAAGAGGAGCACCATAGAACTTTCTTTAGTTATGACAATAAGCACCAAGGCACCTGTGCCTTGCTTCCTGGGTGAAATCTAGAGAATGGAGAACTTCAGGGGCAAAGATCCCTATAACAGCAAGTCCTGGAAACAGAACACTTCTCTCTGGGTTTGCAAGAACAGAAAGCCCCACAGCACTCCCCATGCCACCCTGCATGGGAGAGAGATGTTTACATGGAGTGCTAGGGCCTTGGTAAGCTACCTGGGAAGTCCATGTGTTGATGATAGGATGTGATGAGGCAACCCAATGTTTCCCCTGGCAGCAAAGAACAATGCAAGTGGGATACTGAGAAGCAGCAGGAAGGTGTGGATCTTACATTACTAGTGAGAAGTCACAGACTCCGGTGAGAGTACACAGCTCAAATGGCACATGGATTGGGTGAGTTGAGCTCAAAGGGAGACTGGGCTGCCTTAATAGGTACCAGTGGGGGCAGTCGCTGATCACTACCAACAGTGGACCACTTGCATTGCCAGAAGATGCCAGGAAGACCAGTAGGACAATCCTGGTCTAGAGGTCCTACCTAAGAACACAGCAGGGACAGCAAGTTCCCCTCCACATGCAGATAGAAAAGAGAAAGAAGAATAGGGAAGAGAAAACACAAATTGACTGATAACATCTTGAATTTGAATAAGAAAAATCACTGAAGGAAAAAAGTTTACCTGGAAGTAAAGAGAATGGGTTTTCTGTACCAAGAATAATGTCATCTCAAAATACAGATTGGGTCATTATAGAGAATTAAGTTAAATTCTACTTGTACACTCTTGGGCATCTGACCCATGAAACAGTATCTGCTACACAGATAATTAAAGAAATATTCCTTGCATTCAAGGAACTCATAGTCTAAGAAAAGAAATATACTTTGTGGTCATAGTATTTATCATATTATAGTTCCTTGTTCCTAAGCTTGGTGTGGCACTGCCTCATAAACTCCATGAGAGCAGAAACTACTTCTGCCTTTGTTCACTATTGTGGCCCCACTGCATAGCACGGTGCCCAGCATATGGTAGATGCTCAACACTTACTCATCATATTTATTAGGGTAAAGACTTTGTTAGTTATACTGAAGAATATTCATTGTTGATTACTGAAATAATTATTAAAGAAAATAATTGTTTTAAGTGACTTTTATGTGCTAGGCATTCCACCAAGACATTTACACATATTATTTGACAAATATATAATCTTATCTTCAGTGCTGAGTAATATAAGTTGAAAAGTGCCATTAGAATTTGATCACAATAGGATTATAACTTAGGAGTCCCTATATCTCATCTTGCTCTCCTCCAACCCACACTATAGTCATAATTATCTTTCTAAAATGCATATCTGACCATTGCCCCTATGAATTTATAGCCATAAACTCAGATAAACAGGAAATACCATGTTTCTTTAACTGTGTGTAAATTTCATTCTGAGCCCATAGTCAGACATACTGTGGAGAAATTCAATCTCAGTCATAAATGTGCCTTCTCCTTTTTGGGGGTCACACAAAGACCCTTCACGGTGGAAGCTTCTTTCATCTTTAGCCAACAGGGTTCACTACTGAAACACCCAGTGTCAGCCTTCATGTCCTTCAGAGTTGAGGAATCACTGCTCCTATGCCCAGGAACAGGCGAGGAGCCCCTGTGATTAGCCAACCTCGCCTGGAGTCCCTCTCATCCACTCACCACTAGTACAGGTCCACGCATTAACTCTCAGCAGAGTCAGAACCCATGGACCACAGGTCCTTCCCAGACTTGGGGAAATTATTCTCTCCCCCACTAATACCCTTACAGGCCTTTCGCCTCTACTCAAAGTCAAGTATCATTTCTCCTGCAACCTTAGCTTTTCAAAATCTAGACATGTCTGTGTCATTGAAGCAGCTTCTCCTTCACTCACCTTCTGTCCCCACCAAAAGTCCCAAGGCAAGAAGACCAAAAGACTAGGATATCAGAATCATTGAATAAAGGAGCAAATAAAGGGAGAAAACAAATTTTAAGATTATGCTACCATTTGATTAGATCACTTCTTGTTTAAAATCCTTCAATAGTTTTCATTGTTCCTAAGAAAAGACCAAACTCCTCTATATGGCCAACAAGATGGCTTCCCTCACACCCACCTCAATTGAATAGGGAGACCCAAAGGAGTCTGGTCTCATCCCACCTCTGTAGCTTTATGGTAAAGAAAGCTGTTAAATACCCAGTGAGATGATTTTTTCCCAGTTTTTAGGAAACTGTAAAACACCAAAGAACTAACTACCTCACACTGTAAGATCAGAGACCCAGAGAACTGCCCATTGTTAGGGCTTTCTGCCTACTCTCAGGGCTGACAGAAATTGCCATTTCTGCATATAACCTAACCCCACTGTCACCACAGCCAAGTTTCAATAATAAGAGGACTGAGTAAAGAGAAAGTTTGCATTTTAGAGGACTGCAGTGTCTGTGGAACAGACTATCCCGGCCGGGCTCAGTGGTTCATGCCTGTAATCCCAGCACTTTGGGAGACTGAGGCGGGTGGATCACCTGAGGTCAGGAGTTCAAGACCAGCCTGGCCAACATGGTGAAACCCTGTCTCTACTAAAAATACAAAAAAATTAACCAGGCGTGGTGGCGAGCATCTGTAGTCCCAGCTACTCAGGAGGCTGAGGGAGGAGAATCACTTGAACCTAGGAGGCGGAGGTTGCAGTGAGCCAAGGTTGTGTCATTGCACTCCAGCCTGGACAATGAGAGCAAAACTCTGACTCAAAAAAAGAAAAGAAAAGAAATATACTATCCCTTCCCTAAGCTAACTCTGAGGGGAGTAAAGGGAGTTGTTACGATCCCCAAATCCAAGGGAGGCCCAAGAGAATGACTCACAAAGAATGGCGGTGCCTTTACTCCATAAGTCAAGGGCTAATGATGATTTATTTCCTCTCTTGTCTGAAAGCTGTCTCATCACTAAAACCCTAGATCATCTGATGCTGCTGAAACTGCCACTTCAGGGCATTGAGGGAGTTAGCCGGGAGGTAAGGGAAGAAGCCATTCATTTCCTGTGGGCAAGTAGACCAGAGGAAGGTGGCTGGGTTTAAGCAGTCTTGCTAGTGCCCAACTAAGATGTCTCACTGCTGGTTAAGTAAAACCCAACAGCAAGAGATCATGGAATGGAACATGTAAGGTGGGGATTAGGGAGCAGGACGAAGAGGTTAGATCTCAAGCAAGATCTTCCATAGGTTCTACTCAAGAACCACACATAGGCCTGCCTTTGGACAATGCTTGCCTCACAGATGCATCCAATAGGAAGTCAGTATTAGCCAGAGGAGAGGCCAACTGAGTCATCACACAAGGAGATCTCAGCCTTTGTCTCCCATCTCTTCTGCTGCCTCAACACCAGAAAGAAGCATAGGAAAGGGGAGACGGGGAAAAGTGTGAGAACTGACCATATCTGCTTTCCATTGCTTTGTGGTTTTTTTTTTTTTTTTTTTTTGAGAGATGGAGTCTCGCTCTGTCGCCCAGGCTGGAGTAGAGTGGCACAATCTCAGCTCACCGCAACCTCCACCTCCCAAGTTCAAGTGATTCTCCTGCCTCAATTTCCCAAGTAGCTGGGACTACAAGTGTGCACCACCATGCCCAGCTAATTTTCGCACTTTTTTAGTAGAGATAGTGTTTCACTATATGTTGGTCAGGCTGGTCTTGAACTCCTGACCTCAGATGATCCACCCGCCTCGGTCTCCCAAAATGTTGGGATTATAGGCCTGAGCTACCACGCCCAGCCATGCCTTCCACTTCTTGGTTTACATCTCTGCTCACATCTCCTTGTGACTCTAAACTCTTCTGCCTCCTATTCTACTTTAAAGAACCCTTGTGATTATTGGACCTACCCTGATAATATAGGCCCAGCTTCCTATTTTAAGGTCAGCTGATAAACAACCTTAATACCAGCCACAACCTTAATTCTCCTTTGTGATATAATATAACATGTTCCAGGATTAAAATGTGGACACCTTTTGGGAGCCATTATTCTGCCTTCCAAAGCATTTGTATTAGTCAGTGTTCTCCAGAGAAGCAGAACCAGTTGGGTGCGTAAAGGGATTTAATGAAATGGCTCACATGATTGTGAAGGTTTGGTGAGTCCAAAATCTGATGGGGGAGGCTGGGAGACTGGAGACTCAGGAAAGAATCACAGTTTGAGTTCGAAGGCGGTCTGCTGCAGAATTTCCTCCTCTTGCTGGGGAGAGGTTAGCCTTTTGTTCTTTTCAGGCCTTCTGCAGATTGGATGAGGCCCAGTTTGGAGGGTTATATATGCAGGATATAAGAGAGCAGCTGCTTTACTCAAAGCCCACAGATTTACATGTAAATTTCATCCAAACACACCCTCACAGAAAAATCCAGAATAGTATTTGACCAAAGAGCTGGGCCCCATGGCCCAGCCAGTTGACACATAAAATTTACCATCAGATTGTTACCTTACCAAAGAGCCAAAATGTCTCAATAATTCATTTATACTTATATCTACTCACTCTCGTCAAACTTGCCCTCTCTGGTATAGCCAGAAAGCAGACATTCTCCTTTCAACCTTTCCACCATAGTGTTTCTAACTCCAACTCACCCTTTACAACTTTCTTGAGGAGTCCTTTTTCATGTACTCCCACAATAATAGCTTCTATTTATTGAGTGTGAGAAAAGAAAAATATCTCAGAGCAGTCTGAACTATGTGAAGTATGCAAAATTTATCAGACATAGAGACATAAGACATGAGCATGGGAATTCAGTCACCTCCACCCCTACACTCAAGCCGGAGGCAACTGTTTAAAGGCATTTTTTTCCTGACTAGCTGCCTTACCCATTATCTTTATGTTCCTGGAATTTGTGATACAGAGAATGTATAGCCAATCAATAACTTAAACTGTTTCAATATAAATTATTGGTAAACAACTTAGGAACTGCCTCTTCTTTTTTCCTTTAGAAACCCACTTGTAACTGCTATTAATTCAGGGCAACTTGAATCTATGCTCTGGGGTGGCCATCCTCAAGTTTTGAGTTCCAATAAACCCCACTTAACTGTATTCTCTGAATCTCATTATTTGACTTAGACAAATGTGTATCTAACTGTGGCTTATGTGCCAGGCACTGCTCTGTTTTACATATATTAACTATTGAGCCAATTAGCTGCAAGGCCACTAAACTGACTGCTTTTGAAGTCAGTTTTGAAGAGGAGAAAACTGAGGTGCCTGGAGGTGAAGTAACTTACCCAAAGTTACTAAGTTGAGCAAGTGGCCACAGCTATGAAACCTCCTTTGCAAAATTATGACAGTAAGAGAAATTTGACGTAGTTGACTTCATTTTGCTTCTGACCTCCAAGCTGTCGTTGGTCATTCTTGGGCATAAACCAAGCTAACTTTGGGAGGAATTTAGTTTATAGTCTATCTCTGAAGCAAGGATGATAACAGTCCCTCCCTAAAAGTACTCTTCTCCCTGTTCAGGGGCTAAAACTGCCTTAGTAAGACTAATGAAAGGCCATAATACTAGGATTATGGGAGGGACCTGAATTCTGCTAAGAGATAGGTGTAGTTTCTATACTCCCTTACTGCTCAGGAGTCATTGTAGCTAGAAGTCACAAGATTTGAGACTTTCCCAATTGCTCCTAGAGATAACATTACTATTATAGAACCTAAGATTTTTTTTTTTTTGAGATGTTTTTCAGATGGATCCAACCCAGCTTTGAGACTCGTGACTCAACTGTGGTCTAGTCCTATGGCCCCACTCAGAGGCATATTCAGCACACAAGGACCATTTTCCATACCCCTATGGATTTATCTCTAACCAATCAACAGCACCCATTCCCTGGCCCTCTGCCCACCAAATTGTTCATAGAAACTCTAACCTTCAAGCTTTTGGGGAGACTGATTTGAGTAACAACTCCAGTTTTCCCATGTGGCTGATCTCTAGTCAATTAAACTCTTTCTTTACTGCAGTGTCTTGGTCTCAGTGAATTGATGGCTGTGCAGCAGACAGGAAAAGCCCGTCAGGTGATTACTGAGCAAATGGCAAAACTGGGATCCAAACATAGTGGCTTTCATAATCTTCCTCTTAATTTCCAGGCTAGAGCACTCAAGCAGAGAAGGTGCCTCTGGAGTATATGAAAATTGCCTGTATTCCTTCCATACTTAACATAGAACCATAAAGTAGACTGCTAAAGAAATGTGCCCATAGTAGGGGTAGTGGTAGAACCATCTAGAGTTTCAAACCTGTTGAATCTGAATACCTTTTGATGAGCAACAGCCTCAAATTCAGTCACAATCACCATCTCTCCCTGATTTTTCTATTTCCCCATCCTTACTTCCTTCAGGCATTTATGTTACCTGCCTGACCTAAGAAAGCAATGGAATCTGCAAAGCCAGTTTCAACTTAGATAAAGGCCAAAACTACCTTTATCTTGTTCACAGTTATCTCCTAGTGCTTAATACAATCGTTGGCACATAGTAATGTCTAGTCATCAAAATAGGATCCAGTTAGAACTGACAGTGAGCAAACAGGGTCAGAGAAATTATAGTTGCCTAGTATCAGAAAGTCAGAAGGGAGCAGACTTAGGACTCTTGATCCTCAGACTAGAAACTCCACATTTTAAAAGCTCACTACAATATTATGTGTAGATGATGTTTCATTCTGTCTGTTTATAGTTTTGGTCAGTTATTTCAAATAAAGCTGGGATATATAAATAAAAAAAAGAGAGATTGGCTTAGGAGAATAACTTATTTTTGACATAATAAATCGAACTTTACAAAATGCATTGGTACCAGACACAGTGGTGCTTGCCTGTAATCCTAGTACTGTGGGATGCTGAAGCAGAAGGATCATTTGAGCCCAGGAGCTCAAAACCAGCCTGGGAAACATAGCGAAACTCCTTCTCTACAAATAATTTTTTGAAATTATCTGGGCATAGTTGGCACATGCCTGTGGTCCCAGCTACTCAAGAGACTGAGATGGGAGAATCGCTTGAACCTGGGCGGTTGAGGTTGCAGTGAGCCATGATCATGCCACTGCACTCCAGCCTGGGTGACGAAGTGAGATCCTGTCTCAAAAAACAAAACAAAACAACACATTGCTGTCATATGTGGCATTTGGGGCCAGGAGAACTCTGCATAGTCCTGTTCTCTAGGAACTTACCTCTAGAGAAGCTGACTTGGATCAGTTAAAATCATGAGCTATCCCAATCATGAATGAAATTTTGCAAAATAAGGTTAACGAGTCCTATACCCACAAGATTTCAAAGATTGGAAGTCTATACAGACTTCCTCATCTGTATTCACTTTCCTCAGACAACTGGCCTTTGAAGGAAATAGATAAACCAAGCCACAGACCAGACAATTACCAGTTTGCCATCTTCGATTATGATTTATTAGACAAGAAAGTAGAACAGTGCTACTCAACTATTAAACAACCTCTGATTTACAAACGTCATTGTTGTGGCCTAACACGCATTACGGAGATGGGATGAAAAGGGAACAGTGGTGAAGTTAATGGAGGTTCTACACGTTTTCCGGTAAATCACACAAGAGCTTGTAGCAAAATAATAAGCTATAAAGTTATCAAGGTGGATGTAACACACAGATAAAATAGTATATGTTAACAAGGGCCAGTGGGCTTTCCCCAAAAGCCTTTAAAATAATGCATGCAACAGATTTAAACCCCTTTAATCACAGAAACTGGCATATTGTTTAAAATAACACAAGGCCCAGCATGGTGGCTCACACCTGTAATCCCAGCATTTTGGAAGGCCAAAGTGGTGGGTCACTTGAGGTCAAAAGTTCGAGATCAGCCTGGCCAACATGATGAAACCTCATCTGTACTAAAAATACAAGATTAGACGGGCATGGTGGCACGCACCTGTAATCCCAGCTACTGGGGAGACTGAGGCAGGAGAATCTCTTGAACTTGGGAGGCAGTGGTGGCAGTGAGCTAAGATGGTGCCACTACACTCCAGCCTGGGTGACAGAGTGAGACTTCTTATCAAAAAACACACACACACACACACAAAATATAAATTTAATATAAATTAGGTCTAATAGAATGAATTTTCAGAAATGAAATTATTTAAACAGTAATTTTAATTTCCTTTTATATGTCTGTTTCTTTATTGATACAGATCCCCAAACCACATGCCCCTTCCTTCTTAGCATCAGAACTCCAGTTTTCTTTGGTTCAGCAATGCACTTAGCTACAAGGCTGAAGTTGCAGCTTTCTTTGCACCTAGGTATACCCGTGCAGTTCAGTGGCCAGAGATATCAATTGAACTCCTGTGTGGAACGTCTGGGAAGGCTTCCTAGTGGGAACTGACTCAGCTGGGAGAAGGAATATTTTGTTCTTTCGTCCTTTCTCCTTTTTTTTTTTTTTTTTTTTTTTTTTTTTTTTGAGATAGAGTCTCACTCTGTCCTCAGGCTGGAGTGCAGCAGTGCCATCTCAGCTCACTGCAATCCCCACCTGCCAGGGTCACTCAATTCTCCTGCCTCCACCTCCAAAGTAGCTGGAAGTCAGGCACGAGCCACCAGACCTGGCTAATTTTTGTATTTTTAGTAGAGACAAGGTTTCACCATGTTGGCCAGGCTGGTCTCGAACTCCTAACCTCAAGTGATCTGCCAGCCTCGGCCTCCCAAAGTGCTGAGATTACACTTTGTAATCCCAAGTGAGCTACTGCGCCCGGCCCCTATCTCCCTTCTTTCTTGCAGCTGGTACAAACAGAATGGATAAGATGCAACTAAGACAGTGGGGCAGGAAGAAGGAGACCAGGGAGATACCAGAACAGCCCTGAATTCCCTAACTCCAGACTCCTTATTTCTGGGAGAGAAAGAAACCTTACTATTTAAGCTAGTATTATTTCTCAATCACCACAGCCGAACCATATCCTAAGTGATAGACCACAAGGGATCATAATCTCCAGTATCAAGATAAAATATGTACAACCTGGCCAACATGGTAAAACCCCATCTCTACTAAAAATACAAAAATTAGCCAGGTGTGGTAGTACATGCCTGTAATCCCAGCTACTTGGGAGGCTGAGGCAGGAGAATTGCGTGAACACAGGAGGCAAAGGCTGCAGTGAGCCGAGATTGCGCCACTGCACTCCAGCCTGGGGACAGAGTGAGACTCTGCCTCAAAAAAACAAATAAATAAATAAAATAAAATGAATAAAATATGTGTTATAATTTTTTGGAGGGGGTGCATTTTCAAAGTGGTTAATCCTAATCTTTATATCATTTAAATTGATTTAAAGTGGTTTAATTCTAAACTCACTGAAATCTCTCCACAAATAGTAGTTTTGCAAATCAACAGGAGACTAATTTGGCAGACTGGACAGAATAACCAATTCATTCTTTCAGATATGCATCAAGTTTCTTCTTTGTCACTACACTGATTTCTGACGAAAAAAAAAAATCAGAAAAGTCTGTGAAGAGAATCTCTATGGGTTTCTCCATTAGCAAATGAATCTGTCTACAAATCTTTCAAATTCAGATTCTGCAACTTTACAAAATTGCAGGATTTTAAAATTTTGAATGTATATTAGTGTACCACTAATAACTTGTAGAATACACAAACTTATAGAAGCATAGTCAGTTTTTCTAACATTAATTTACTCAAAATGTTTCATCCTTTGTGAAAAGTCTATTTAAAACTTGAAACTGAGTCAGTCAACATAGAAAAGGTCCCCCACCCTAGTTCTGGCTGATCACCTTTGCCAGATGTTGTTTAACTTGTTCTATCCTGTTTCCTATGATTTGGAAATTAGATTTCTAACTAATGTTAATGAGACTCAAGTTTGATTTCTTTCTTTTTTTGGGGACAGTGGGGGGACAGGTTTTTTGAGACAGGGTCTCACTCTGTCACTCAGAGCACTGGAGTGCAGTGATACCATCTCAGCTTACTGCAGCCTCAACCTGCCAGGCTCAGGTGAACCTCCTGCCTCAGCCTCCTGAATAGCTGGGACCACAGGCATGCACCACCATGGCTGGCTATTTATTATTATTATTTGTAGAGATGGGGTCTCCCTATGTTGCCCAGGCTGGTCTCAAACTCCTGGGCTCAAGTGAACCTTCTGCCTCAGCCTCCCAAAGTGCTGGGATTACAGGTGTGAACCACTGTGCTCAGTCAGGCTTGATTTTCACATGATTTTTACTTTACTGATGGTGCCATGTATTTCACCCTGCATCATATGGAGAATACCTCTTGTTTGGTTTTCTCGCTTTTAGTAATGCTTAAGATTAATCAGAGTTCAGTTCTCCACCACCTTTTTTTTTTTTTTTTATTATACTTTAAGTTCTAGGGTACATGTGCACAACGTGCAGGTTTGTTACATATGTATACATGTGCCATGTTGGTGTGCTACACCCATCAACTCGTCAGCACCCATCAACTCGTCATTTACATCACTTATAACTCCCAAGGGAGTCTCGCTCTGTTGCACAGGCTGGAGTGCAGTGGCACAATCTTGGCTCACTGCAACCTCCGCCTCCCAGGTTCAAGCAATTCTCCTGCCTCAGCCTCCCAAATAGCTGGGATCACAGGCATATGCCATCATGCCAGGCTAATTTTTGTATTCTTAGTAGAGACGGAGTTTCACCATGTTGGCCAGGCTGGTCTCGAACTCCTGAGTTCAGGTGCTCTACCCACCTCAGACTCCCAAAGTCTTGAGATTACAGACATCAGCCACTGCGCCCGGCCTNTTTTTTTTTTTTTTTTATTATACTTTAAGTTCTAGGGTACATGTGCACAACGTGCAGGTTTGTTACATATGTATACATGTGCCATGTTGGTGTGCTACACCCATCAACTCGTCAGCACCCATCAACTCGTCATTTACATCACTTATAACTCCCAAGGGAGTCTCGCTCTGTTGCACAGGCTGGAGTGCAGTGGCACAATCTTGGCTCACTGCAACCTCCGCCTCCCAGGTTCAAGCAATTCTCCTGCCTCAGCCTCCCAAATAGCTGGGATCACAGGCATATGCCATCATGCCAGGCTAATTTTGTATTCTTAGTAGAGACGGAGTTTCACCATGTTGGCCAGGCTGGTCTCGAACTCCTGAGTTCAGGTGCTCTACCCACCTCAGACTCCCAAAGTCTTGAGATTACAGACATCAGCCACTGCGCCCGGCCTCCACCACCATCTCAATGACTATTACCTACACCAGATATTTTATTAGAGCCTACAAAATAAATTTTTTCAAATTCTATTATTCCTTCTGCATTTATTAGCCAGAATTTTTCTGCACTGAAAACTTTTTCCTCATCAACAATGCCATTTGATTGTCGTGAAAAAAATAGTTTATACCAGAAAGCTGAGATGAATGCTTCATTATCTTCCTTCAGTTATCAATGTTCAGAGTAATGAGCTGGGTTCTGGCTCCTCTTGTTCTTAGCCTAAAAGACTGCGAGTACAGCTTATTCATCATTGCACTGGCCCAGTGCATGTTAATGAGTGTTTAGCTACTGCTCTCTACAAGACCTGTTCCCTGACTCTATTAAGTTTTTCTTTATGTTTGAGGAGCACATGGGAGCAAAATAAAGCAAAAGGACCAAGTTAGGGCCAATTTTGATTGAAATTGTAAAAACAGGCACTTCCCTTCTTCCCCTGTTCAATACCCTGCCTGGTCATCCTCCCTAATTCTTAGACGTCTTAAAATGCCACTTGACTACACAGAGCTGTTCTAAGCCTGCTCCACTCGATGAGGCCTAATGCCTCTAAATTATTCCTCTCCGTATCTGGGTACAAACGCCTGTAAGTCCCATCTTCTTCTTTCAGTTGCCAACTAGTACAGGGGTCCCCAGCCCTCAGTACATGGACCCCAGTACTGATTGTTGGCCTGTTAGGAAAAGTCCCACACAGTAGGAGGTGATCAGGCATTGCTACCTGAGCGCCCCCTTCTGTTGGACCAGCAGCAGTATTAGATTCTCATAGGAACTTGAACCCTCCCAAAGTCTTGTGATTACAGACATCAGCCACTGCGCCCGGCCTCCACCACCATCTCAATGACTATTACCTACACCAGATATTTTATTAGAGCCTACAAAATAAATTTTTTCAAATTCTATTATTTCTTCTGCATTTATTAGCCAGAATTTTTCTGCACTGAAAACTTTTTCCTCGTCAACAATGCCATTTGATTATCGTGAAAAAAATAGTTTATACCTATTGTGAAATGTGAGGGATCTAGGTGGCTCCTTCTGATAATCCAATGACTGATGATCTTATCACTGTCTCCCATCACACCCATATGGGAACATCTAGTTCCATGAAGCAAGCCCAGGGCTCCCACTGATTCTACATTATGGTAAGCATGTAATAATGGTAGAAATAAAGCGCACAATAAATGTAATGCACTTGAATCATCCCAAAACCATGCCCCCGTCCTCATCCCTGGAAAAACTGTCTTCCACAAAACCAGTCCCTGGTGCCAAAAAGGTTGGGGACCGCTGAACTAGTACAACTTAATGCACATGGGGTTTTAGAATGGAATACTGAAGAAACATGATACTAGTAACTTAAAGTATTACAGTAAGAACGATGGTTGATGCTGACTGATATAAAATGTTTCCTAAGTCCTTTGCTATTACACTTTTCACCTCACATTGTAGATATAGCCTGTTTTACCCTCAAGTAGACTGTGGACTTCTCAAGTATAGGATTTCATCTTATTCTTGTTTGTATCCTTTAGCACCTATCATGGTTCCTGACCCACAGTAGGTGCTCAGTAAATATTTTGAGTGAGAATGACAAGTGAAATATTTTCCATGAATAAAAGCTAGTACTATATACTACAGACATACCATCTATACTAGAGCTTGGTATAGAATAAGAGAGGCAAATCCACCTTCTGATCACGAATACCTCAGCCACAGCAAGTCTAGGGGCTGGCAGAAAATGAAGGGGGTGCCTCAGAGTGTCTGCATCTGTTATGAACTGAACAATTCAATTGTAGCTATTGAAAGAGGATGATGTTTCATACCATATAGGTGTTTATTTAAAGAAAAATGTTGGCCAGATGCAGTGGCTCATGCCTGTAATCCCAACACCTTGGGAGGCTGAGGCAGGAGGATCCCCTGAGCCCAGGAGCTTGAGACCAGCCTTGGCAACAGAGATAGACTCCATCTTTGCAAAAATTAATTTAAGTTTTTTAAAAAAGTCAAATGCCATTCACAGTAGCTATAGCACTCTAGTTATTCACCATAGGGAAAAATTCAAAGTCATAATGAACCATTTCTTTAACTTTATTATTATTATTCTCTTCTCTTTATAACTCAGGGGAATTTTTTTCTTTTAAAATTATCATTAATTATAGGTTTATTATTATTCTACATTTCCCAATCTACACAAGCCTATAAGACAACTAAAAGAAATGCAAAACAATTAATCACATGAAGGCTCAGCATTCAATTTCCTTTCATTCCACAGTACCTTTTACAATAAATCTTGAACATGATGTATTTGCATATTCTCCCTGAACAAGGCAGATAGCTTTTGGAAATTTTAGTTTGATTTAGGAGACACCTAACATGTTTTGCCAACTCTTTGTTCATATGGGTAAAGGTACATTGTTCATGTTCATTTTCAATTACACTTGGAAATGTAGTCATCATTGCTAAACTAAGTGTATTTCAATTTGTAGATGTTTGAATCACTATCATTCTCAATATTTCAGTTTTAGTTGAGGTTAGCTATTCAATTCATGCAAATCTTTGTGGAGAACCCTAATTTACACAAACCTAGACATCGATTTTATCACCAAAAAAAAAAAAAAAAACTGTGACAAGGATAATATCACAAAGATTGTGATTTCTAATTGTAACTGTGCAAGGAGGCTGCTGCTCTGTGTATGTGTAGATTTAAATCCTTAAAAGAACTTCAATATCACTTTGAGCTGACAAGTATTTTTATCTGACCATTCCCTGATAATACACATAACCTTCCAACTATTTGATCTCTTACACTTTAGACATATTTATAAGACAAAGCTTTTGAAGCTTAACTTTCAGATCTATGTATTAATAACTCACTTCTTCTCCTTGTACTTCCGATACACTAGTGAATCATCCCACAGTGCCCTTCAGTACAAGCAATAGAAACAACAAACAGTCTATTTCCCTCTCTGCACTCCATGTGATGGATACTGGGGTTCTGTCTCAGCATTTACCAAACAAAGATTTGCCTCCTTTCTTCATCAGACCAGACCTTTCTTGATTGTTTTTCCTTTATTTGATCAAAGTGAAGCAAAAATTGTAGGTCATCAAAAAAGAGATCAGTCAAAAAAGACACCGCACTGGCCGGGCGCAGTGGCTCACGACTGTAATCCCAGCACTTTGCGAAGCCGAGGTGGGCGGATCACAAGGTCAGGAGATCAAGACCATCCTGGCTAACACGGTGAAAATCCGTCTCTACTAAAAATACAAAAAATTAACCGGGTGTGGTGGCGGGCGTCTGTAGTCCCAGCTACTCGGGAGCCTGAGGCAGGAGAATGGCGTGAACCCCGGAGGCAGAGCTTGCAGTGAGTCGAGATCGCGCCACTGCCTCCAGCCTGGGTGACAGAGCGAGACTCCCTCTCAAAAAAAAAAAAAAAAGAAAGAAAGAAAGAAAAGACACTGCATTTTCCTCTTAATCTCTATCAAAATCAATGTCGGGTTATATTTGTTTACTTTTTTAACGTGGTTACTGGAAGATGTAAAATTACCTATGTGGCTCACATTTGTGGCTTGCATTGTATTTCTGTTGGATAGTGCTGATCTAAATCCTACTCATTCTCCCTTAGCCCTGCCCTTCCCTGGAAAGTGGAATCCTTTCAGCTTTTGCAAGAGTCCCCAGTCGGTTTATGGCCTGTTAGGAACCAGGCTGCACAGCATGATGTGAGTGGCACGCAAGTGAGCATTACCACCTGAGCTCTGCCTCCTGTCAGATGGGCAGAGGCATTAGATTCTCATAGAAATGCACATCCTATTGTGAACCGTGCATGCGAGGGATCTAGGTTGGCACTCCTTATGAGAATCTAATGATAAATGCAATGCTCTTGAATCATCCTGAAATCATCTCCACCACTCCCTCCTCCCACAAGTCCATAGAAAAAATATCTTCCACGAAACCTATCCTTGATGCCAAGACCGCTGTTCTATGGAGTCCTGAGCTTTAGAATTGACCTGGTCACTCTGTTGTTGGGCAGAGGACAGAAGAATTGCCTATGGCTTGTAGCCAAGCCTATGTGGACACAAACCTACCTGGGCAATGTTCCGGGTGAGGAGATGGGAGTAGCTCTGACCCCTTTATTGCTTTCCAAGGGACAGAAACTGTGGCCCCATTATAACATCCCACTACTCTATCAAGAACACAGGGGAGAGCCTTCTTTTTTAGAAACACAGGAAGCAAATGAGCATGGTTCCTAAACCAAGGAGGCATTGGTAGGAACTTAGCCAAAGTCACATGTGTTCCTTCTTCACATAGATCTTGTCTTGGAAGGGGACATGGATGTGAACAAACCCAGGCAGAGAATAGTCCATCTCCATTATCCTCTAGTAAAATCCGTTTCCATCACAAACAGAAACAGTCATCTGGTGATGTTAGGAAGCTCAAGACCCCATCAAAAAGGAATTTTCTAAATGTCTTACATAGAAGGCTCACTAACTTCCCAGGCTGAAGAGACCAGCACTATGTCACCTGTGAACTGGGCTATAAATATCTTGGTAAAGAGAAAATAGTGCATCCATTTTTAAAGGTTTGCAAAAATACTAATTATCAGGATGACCTGGGGGGAGCTTTTCAAAAGCCTGGTCTCCACCCTAAATCCACTCAGTAAGGATCTCTGGAGGTTGCTCAATGTGAACCAATATCCAGAGCCTGCATGATGCTCACCCTTCCTACTAGGCAAAGAGAAATTCTTATAGAAATGAAATGAGGCCAGATTCTGTCTCTTGATTCTCTAGTGAGTTTTTATGCTGTACGGGAAGAAAGGGTGGTGTGGGACATTGTGCTAAGAACTAAAATGTGGACACATGTTAAGGAACATGTATACTATAAAATGATTTATGGATTACACTCAGCAAGCTTATAATGTATAATATATCCAAACAATATTAGTTGTTAGATACATTTAGACATAAATTATACGTATTGTTCTCACAGTATTTTAAAAATACACTAATGTGTCATTATGATTCTGTTCTTAAAAATTAATACATGAGGATGTGGTATTATTGCTGGGAGATATTAGCTCCTTGTTGAAGAGCAGAAAACTCAAGTATAAGGTAGTATGAGCATCTATTGTTCTTATCCATCAGGTTCTCTCTTTCCACGAGGAAAATGCTCTTTCCTGATCCACGTGATATGGGAGTAAGTGTCAATTATAATTATAGGATCTTTCCTGACATCTGGCCACAAGAGTGAGCAAATGATCCAATCCTTGGCTTCCCAATTATGACATTCCATACTGCAATCGATCCAAGGATCAAACAAGATCAAACCCCAAAGTAGGGGATCACACTGTGATATTGAATATATGGATCCTGAGTGACTCTTTTTCTTCTCCCTGAGATTTTGACCTGGGAGAACCTTGAAGCCTAGGGCTTCTCAGAATCCTTTTCATTTGTTCCCAATTAAGTAGGAGCCATGGTTTAGAGGAACTGGCCCAAAATTCAGCTCCAGGGATGGACACAAAGTTTCATAACTATATTCTCATCTGTCTGGCCACAGTGACCATGCCCATCAGTGTAACGTGCAGGATTTCTGTTTGGTGACTAGGGTAAAAGGGAACCCCTCTCTTGTTCTGGACAATATGGTGTATCGCTGGGACACCCGAGGCTGCTACAGCCATTTGACTAGCTGGGAGAAGTCAGTACAAGAATGTGGTCAACACATGAAGGACAGAGCCAAAAGAAACATTGACATGGAGACAGACTGGATCAAATCTCTGCAGTGCAACCTCTAGTTATGTAAACCACGTAACTCCTTCATTATTAAAGCCAGTTTAATTACATTTTCCTTCATGTGCAACTCAAAGTACTCTAACATATAGAATTGAGTGCTAAGAATGAGAAAATAAACCTCTTAAAGACAGACTTGGCAGAGAGGAAGCAGGCCAGCAGAGGGCAGTGTGCAACCCAGTGTCCCAACCTAAAGGTTGGTGATCCCTACCCAAAGGCTGTGTCAGCTGCCATTTATCTCCTCAAATTGCACCATAATTTCCCTCACAGTAAAGAAACTTTTTCCTGTGCTGATGACTAAAAAGCATGAAAAGTAGAAAAACTTTTCTATTCTCTTAAAAGTAGAAAAACTAAAGATAGCAGAGAGTATTGCCTGTTTCAAGAAAGAGGAGAGAAGGATCTCTGGTACTGCTGCGCTCATCAGACATCATGGTCTGATCCCTGTAGGCATTTGAGTTTACAAACCCTGCAGAAACTGCCACACAACTGATTTAGGGAGCAGATGGAGAGTCAGGGAGGAATATGGTATTTAAACATAAGTCCAGTTTAACTGAGAGGGGCAGAAAGAGTATTCTGACAAAAAGGAATATCACATGCAATGACCCCATGGCAGAAGAGCATCAGCATACAAAGGCAGCAGAGCCAAAGAGGCTGGAATGGAAAGATCATTGAGGAGCCTATAGTTGGTTGACTCTAAGGAATCACTCAACAGCATTTATTCTTGAAGCTTAAGCATATGTAATTGTAACCAATTGTAACCATATGTAACCAATATGTAATGGAGGTCTACAACTTAAAAAAACAATGTATTCTAATAGTTTCTATTGATTTCTTCAGACTATGTTTAGTCACTTAACTAAGGCATGCATAAAATCAGGAGGCTATCATGATCAAAAGAGTATCGCCATGTGAGAATCTTTTTTAAGTTATTAATATATAACTGCTTCAAATCTTCTCATTCATGAGTTTTTATCATATCAAAGTAGCTCATGTCATGTAGTATGCTAAATTTTTTTCCATTACTCAAGCCCACCAAGAGGCATCAGGATCTTTTTAAGAATACTTTCAAATACAATATCAAGAATATCATACAAAACGCAGTTCAGATGTACCTGTTACTGTAGAGGTTTTACAAGATGAATGATATGTGAAAGTGAGACATAAGGAAATGTATATTTATTTGTTTTTCTTTAACGGCATAAATTCCATGAACAGAGCACTAGGAAAAGAAAATTGAATTGTGCACTCTTTAAAAAACTAATTTTTCAAGGGTTAAATAATAAACTTTAAGAAGATACCCAAGAGGTAGGATAATTACAGTTCTGTGTTAGAGTTACAGCCTCTGTAGACACGTTTTGAGTCAGAATTTCTAACAGCTTCTGTTTCCAGTACTTCTTACCTCCTGAGCCAGGACTAGCCTGAACCAATTTTTTAAATGACCACGATTAATATCAGATGTTTACAAAATCTTACTAAGCAAAAATCCATGTGATTTTATGTGAGACAGTGAAAGAGAATCAAATATAAGCCTAGATTTATTAATATATTCTCTTTAGTTGTAAAGAAAAAAAGATGGGACATGGTGTGATGATATAAAAGACAGAGGGAACTTTCCAAGTGAAGCATATTTCTGCATGGTGAAATAGAGCTAGACTTGTTAAGAGTGAGGACTAGGAGTCAGACTGCCTAGTTTATACCATTTATTACCTGTGAAACTTTGTACAAGTTATTTACCCTCTCTACATTTCTATTTTTTCATATGTAAAATAGAGATGATAATAGTGTCTCATCAAGTTGTGAAGATTACATAAGCTAATCGTGTTTAAACAGAACAGCATCTGGTGCATAAGAGGGTCTTCATAAATATTATTATGTCCCTGGTACATAAGTGTTGTCATTTGCAAGATGTCTAGCAAGATGAAGAAATATTACAGGTTTCCAGAGCTTGCTATTTCTAGGAAACTGCTGATCACTGTCTTAGAATTCATAGACTTCTCCTGATGACCTGGAACTTTGTTGGAAGCTTCAGAATTGATTCCCTAAGCTATTTACTTGCAATATTTCCTAAAGGTCAGTTTCTGAGAATGTCTGAACAATACTTGAATTTTACAGTTCCATGTATTAAGTAAATTATTTTTGTTAAATGATTTCATTTTTGAACACTTATTGGCACATGACACAATACAATGGCTGATGGCCACTTTTCCCTTTTGCTTTATAACACTACTCTTCTTAAGGTAGGACAAGGAGCTGCTTCTTTAGGCTTAGGAATTTCCCTGCACAAACAGAATGTATGTCAAGGCTAAAAATTGGGTTACTGTGCAAACAGGGGAAAAGTGATGTGCACATTACTTATTATCCTATTTTTAGATTCACTGCCTGCCACAGTGCTGCTAGAGTTATATCTGAAACACAGATGGGATTGTGTTATTCTACTGCTTAGTCTTCAAATGGCACTGCCTAGAAAATGTCCAAACTCCTTAACAAGTCCAAGGCTCAAAACAATCTGGTCCCAATCTGCCTTTGTAAGCCTGTCTCCACTCATTCCCTTCTCTACATCCATGCCGATTTCTGAATGCATCTTGCACTTGCTTCTACTCCTTTATTCATGTGCTTCCTATGATTAGAATACTTTCCTTATCTGGCACATTATCTCCCACCAAGCTCAACTGATATGCTATCTGTGTCAGGCTTCATGCTTACTTCATCTCTCACTCGCTTCCAGGCAAAATTAATCGTTTTCTCCCTGGATCTTGTAAAGGCTTTATTTCAAGTACTGTGCTGGGGATACAATGGGAAGTCAAAACAGACAGAGATAATGTGCTCTGCCTTTGTGGAGCACACAGTTTAATGGAGAGTAAGACATTAATTAATATCCCAAATATAAATTAAAGCTATATAAGAAGAGGAATATGGTGATATAAAATCATTCAGGATTTTAAAGGATTTTCTAAAAGATCTGAAGAAAAGCAGTAAACTAGGTGATGGGGGTAGGAAGAATATTCTGATTAAAAAGAATATCATGTGCAAAGACCCTGTGGCAGAAAAGAGCTTCAGTGTGCAAGGGCTGCAGACCCAAAGAGACTGGAATAGAAAGATCATTGAGGAACATAGGCCCTGAAAAATCACAAAATAGCCTTTCTTCCCAAACCTTAATCTACTCCAGTTAATCAACCCTCTTTGTCATCTGGAAGAAGACAATGTGAGATTTCAAGAAAATTCAATATGGAATTAGTCGTATTTTCAATATCCTATTGATACTGAAAACTGGCCCCATGAACTACATAATTCATATTTCATAAATAAAATTCATAAATGATCTTCCAGCACTACTTCCAGCATTCATAAATGAAATTTTTTCTTTTTTTTTTTTTTAATTTATAAAGGAAGGCGGTTTATTTGGCTCACAGGTCCACATGACTGGGGAGGTCTCACAATCACTGCAGAAGGCAAATAAGAAGCAAATCATGACTTACATGGCAGCAGGCAAGAGCTCATTTTATTATTTTTAAGTCTTTATGTACTGCTTCTGACTGGCTGTTCATGAGTTACAAAAGCTGTGCCCAGAACCAGGAGTTGTCACTGCTCAGAAAATAAGGTAACAGCTTGTTTTTACTGGAAGGAGTAAATCAACAACCTTCTCCTGACTTCCACTGCCAGTACAACCCTGCCCAGCACCCCCAACACATACACGCATACCCAATATATCTTGTAGGGTGTAAGTAAACTAATTGTTAGGGAAATCAACAGCCCCTTATTTATTAGGTTACATTCTTCACAAGATTTCTAGTATCATTGATATTAGAAAATTGAGCATATTGTTCTGAAAGTAAACTCTTTCAAATATTCCTAAAGAGACTGATTTGCCGAAGCCTTTTCATAGAAAAAAAAGGGGGGGGGGGATACATTTAATTGTTCAGGGTTCATTTAAAAAAAAAAAACAAGGTTTTTTTTCTTTGTTTTTTTTTTAAGACAAACAGTTTTATATTTGAATTCTGCATACATTATAATTATGGTTAGAATAGGCAGTGATTTGACATTTATTCCAGTTACTCATTCAACACATATGTATAACGTACTTACCATGGACTCCTCATTATGACAATTATGGTCACAAATATTTTTGATCTATATATTTTATTTCTTTAATTCACAAAACTGAAGTCTCATAGAAAACAAAGTAATTCCTATAAGACTTACATATCTGTTTTATCCACTTGATCTTCATATGCAGAAATATCAGGTATTAATTTCCACTTTGCGATTGAGGATATTAGCATGCCATAACTAATTATAGCGCAGGTCCCAGAAATGAAGGATGAGGCGGCAAGAATTTTGAAGATGAGTCCAGAATCAAAGCACTCTATCACTTTTGATAGAATCAGAACAGAACTTTCCATTCCGTTTATGTGAAGTAGGTTACAGAGTAAAGCAAAAATGTAACCAGTTTCTCAATTCTAAAATTAGGGTTTTTGTGTTTTTACTAAATGCCTTTGTTGGAGCTTCTCTCTACTCAGAACAAGAAGTCCCACGTTGATATAGAGAAAATGGAGTCATGGCAGACAGGGCTGTGCCAAATTTGTGCTGGTAACCCTGCTTATCACTATAAAAAGACCATCATCTGTTTGTCCACAGGCAGCCTGTGCCCCACTAGACATCCAAGCTCATTGTAACTGTTCCCTGCTAAGTTCAACTTCAGGTTCTCTCTGTTCTTTTTAAAGGAAAGCTTACATGACTCTTTCCTTGTATTGCAGTAGTTTATACTTCTGTCTCCATCTGTCAGGTCTTTAAGTCCTTATAATATCAAACACTCAACCAGAAATTTATGGCTGTGGGGATATTGAATTGCCTCCAAACAGAAATAGGAGAGATGGCGGTATCTTTTTCCTCCGTTAAATCACTGTTTCACAAATAGTTATCTTTGTGATTTTGGAGAACACACACTCAATATTTTATTTACAACCAAGGGTCACCCTGCTTCTTATGTTTGTGTGTGTTTAGAAACACTTTAAGAAAACAGTGCATTTGCAATAGGATGACCTCTTTAAAATCAGGTCCTCGAGAATTTTGAAATGATCATGGATAGAAGCTGGAAAAAAACTAAAACTGACATTTAAAACCTGTAAAATATTTTATCTTGCAAGACATAAGTCACTTCAGTTCTCTTATGAGACTTGCTATTTCTTTGTTTTTGATTATGAGTGAATGGGCTCCCTTAGCTATAAAAATAAAAAATAAGTATTAATCCATCGTCTTTGGGGATAACTCTGAAGCTCCATAAACACTGAAGCTGGCATTAGGAATGAGAAACTATCAGCTCAGTGCACTGATATAAACTGGATGGAGTCTCTGCAAACATTGTTGCTTTTTTTATGGGACAGGCAGTCAGGAAGAGAAAATGTTTTTTTTTTTTTCCTTTGGAACTTAGAGTATACTATGCCTAAAATGTATTCCTCATTTGTGTGAAGAGATTGTATTTTTGTTTGAGCAGAAACTCTGAGATGAGAAGCCAAAATCAGAAAACCTGGGGAAAGCACGTATAAAGCCTTCTTTGAATCAAATTAGAAAAGGGACCCAAAAGAGACTGGACAAAACCTAAGACTTTCGAGCAGGAACACACTGTTAATGTTCTTTTTGTGCTGCTTCACCTGAGACAACCCAGACTTTGAGAAATATGCTGATTTTAGACCATTATGTTCTGAGGTCATTAATTTATTGGCCAGAGTATGAGGTCACACCCACACTCAGTAAGTAGAGTTAGGACTGTCCTTGAAGAAGACAGTGGATATCCTACTGTCAACTACCTGTGAAGAGGCAGTTTCACAAACCCTTAGCCTTTGGTGAGAGCAAAACCCTTTTACCTATTTCTTGCCCCATGGCTATTTATAATAAAACTACAAAAATAAACAATTTCTGTTGCTTTCCTGGTAATGAGGATCAAGTCACTGTCAGCTGCCCGGAGGTAGGCTGGGGAGCAGCCCTACCTGTTCTAGAGCTAAGCATGAGTGTCCTGGTAAGACTTTCTAGGAACACGAGTCTGGTTCTCTGGATTCTAAAGGTCGCCCCATCCAGTAGCAGTTGTACATTTTTCAGTGCTAAACTTCCATTGGATTATATCCAAGTATATGGTTTAAAAAAACAGTAAATACAATAATAACTAAAATGAAAAACTCGCTAGAGGGGCTCAACAGCATATTTGAACTGGCAGAAGAAAGAACCAGTAAACTTTAAAACAGACTAGTTAATATTATCCAGCCTGAGGAATATAAAAGAAAAAGGGTGAATTAAAATATATAGAGTCTCAGAGATCTATGGGACACCATCAAATGTACCAGTATATGCATAAGGAAAGCCCAAAAAGAGAAGAGAGAAAAGGGAATAAAGAATATTTAAATAAACAATGATTGAAACTTCCCAAATTCAATAAAAATGATTAATCTGCACATCTGAGAAGCTTAACAATTCTCAAATAGAATAAACTCAAAGATAGCCACACCTAGACATATCATACAGTTAAATTATGCTAAATTTGACCCTGAGGCTGTCTTCATATCTTTATGCCCTACATAAGGAACTGCATCCTAACTTAGTACATAAAGGCTTAACTTAGAATATATTTTTGGTAACAACTGGCTGCGTCTCAGCCAATAACAACAGTCAAACTTCAGCCAATCCCAGACAGCCAACTGATCAGACCATGTCGACATAAGGCAAATGCCAAGCTATACATAATCAAGCTGTTTCTGTACCTCACTTCCATTTTCTGTCTATAAATACTCCTTGTCCATGTTATGAAGCAGAGCTCTCTGAACTACTGGTTGTGATTGGCTGCCCAATTCATAAGTCATTAGTTGCTCAATTAAACTGTGTTCAGTTTAATCTGTCCAACGTTTTTCTTTCAACAATATTCACACTGTCAAAAGACAACAGCAAAGAGAGAATTTTGGAAATAGCAAGAAAGTGATTCATTATATACAAAGGTTTCCCAATAAAATTGACAGCTTATTTCTGATCAAAAATTGTTGAAGCCCGAAGGCAGTGGGATGATGATATTCAAAGGATTGAAAGAAAAGCAATCTGTCAACCAAAAAATTTATATCCAACATAACTAGCTTCAAAATTGAAGGAGAACTTAAGATATACTCAGACTTTAAAAACCTGAATCATTGGCAGTTAACTCCTGGCCAAAACCAACCTATCTTAGATTATTTATACCTTGTGGCCTAATGGGAACTTTATGCTCCCATTATTGCTCCTCTTATCTTAGAGTTGGAACACTTGATCCTCAATTTATTCCAAACTAAAAATGGGACTGTATCTCTGAATTTGTTTCGAATGTATTTTATACATCAATGGGAATTGATAAACACTTATTAAACTTTAAGGTAACCAAACAGCAGATTTAAAAGTACACCTTCTCCTATTTTGAATTGAAATGTGGATGCAATTCTGTCTCTCTGAATCTAAGCATACGTCCATAATGTAATTTATGTTCTTTCTCTAAATGTATTTATTGATCCATCAGGTAAGAATCAAGAGAGGTCACTAGGAAGGTGGAAAGAAGTTACTAACTATAACCATTTTCCAAAATTTACATCAAATTTTCAGTAACTCCTAATAGTTGCATAGGCGAATACACCTCAAAAAAAGATGCTCATCGTTTGACAGCTCTGAGTATAGGCTTTGCTCATCTTTAGCAGAGATGCTTTTTTAAAAATCAAGCACTAGCTATATTCACTTGCTCATCTGGATATACTGACCTCGGTCTGATTATCTTTGACAACTGCATTCAAATCAGCCTCCTCTACTCCTAGAAATCCTACCACAGGGCTCTTTGGATGTTTCATTTTTTTTCTAACTCAGTAGCTCCATTAACCTGTCTGGATTACTTGTCTTTTAAAACCAAAATACATCGTCCTCTATAAATCCTTTTCTGATATCCTGAAAACTGGTCATTCCCTCCTTGGCAGTTCCATTTCCACTTTCATTTCTGAAAAGTACATGTCATATTATCCAGTAATTATCTGCCCACATGGCTGCCACTACCACTAGACTCTGATTCCTCCAGGAATAGCACCTCTCATGGATCTCTGTATCCCTGACACTCAACACTGTAACCAGCGAAGAGAAGGGCTCAGTGAGGACTGGTTTAATGAATCACCTGAAATACATTACTAAATTTCACTAATGAATTACATATATAAAAGCCTATAATGGAGTAATTGGAGTTTTTTTTTTTTTTTTTTTTTTTTTTAGATAGAGTCTTGCCCTGTAGCCCAGGTTGGAGTGCAGTGGCACGATCTTGGCTCAGTGCAACCTCTGCCTCACGGGTTCAAGCAACTCTCCTGCCTCAGCCTCCCAAGTAGCTGGGATTACAGGCACATGCCACCATGCCCAGCTGATTTTTGTGTTTTTTTAGTAGAGACAGGGTTTCACCATGTTGGCCAGGCTGGTCTTGGACTCCTGCCCTTGTGATATGCCCACCTCGGCCTCCTAAAGTGCTGGGATTACAGACGTGACCCACTGCACCCAGCCAGAGATTCTTAACGTAACGGTGTCTAACACCAGCAACCTGAAAATAAGATACTCTCTGATAATTCACCAATGTAAAGAAAATCCTCCGCTTCTTCATGACTACTAGCGATATAGAAGGACGTGAGTAGTCAATGCATTAGGGTACTTTGTGTATGTTTTATTCACTTGAACACATGAAGCAATACCCTTAAGAAGTAATGAATATTGACCAGGCACGGTGACTCACACCTGTGATCACAGCACTTTGGGAAGCCGAGGCAGGCAGATCACTTGAGGTCAGGTGTTCGAAACAACCCTAGCCAACATGGTGAAATCCCATCTCTACCCAAAATACAAAATTAGCTGGGCGTGGTGGTGCATGCCTATAGTCCCAGCTACTTGGGAGGCTGAGGCGGAAGATCACTTGAACCTGGAAGGGAGAGGTTGCAGTGAGTCAAGACGCATTCCAGGCTGAGTGACAGAGCAGAAAGAAAAAAACAAAAAAAGAACAATAATCAGTGTTAACCTCAGCAATTTGATCACTCATGCCAATCTATGTCAGATCAGCTCTCTTTACAAGTATTTCAAATGTGTCTATGCATGTCTGAAAATAACAGTGAATTCAGCCTTTGTCCCAGAATGCAGTATATACAGTCAAGTAACTTACAGCACCTACGTTAGTCATTTTATCTCCTTTTACCTAGCACAATGTTTGGCATAAGGTCAATGATAAATGGGTGTTGAGTAAGTTAATTAAACACAATTGTCTTGATTTAAATAATATGAGTATTTCCTGCATCATTTTCTTGTATTTACTCCTGCTTCTATTCCTAGTCAAAGGCATGATCCTCTCTCTCAACACACCTTGTCACTGAGGAAATAAATCCTTTTTTCAGAATGATTTTCTGTAGTTATTCCTCTAGAGATCAATTCAGCCTCCATCTGCAACACTTGATGTCTCAAATAGAATTGCTTTCCTAGTTTTCCATTTCAGAATTTGCACTGAAATAGTAACAAGTATAACTTGATCACACAGAAATAGTCTCTTCTCATTAAACTCACATCCCTTGGGAACCTTCTTGAGTTTATTCTCAAGACCTTTCTAAATGATTTTCTGTGAGACAATAATAAAACTTCTTATCTCCTAATTTTCTTCAACTTTTCTTTTCTAAAACCTTTAGTATTTCTTTTTCTACATCAACTCTTATTTAAATTTATTTTCCCAAGACCCACACATTGGTCTAAAGATCAGTCTCAGTAATGTTATCTCCTCTTGTCCTACTTTGAAATACTATGGAGTCACCCTTTTGTCTGTGGTAAAATAGATTTCAGTGTAATCAACATATTGGAAAATGAAGTGCTTCCTCACTCTCCTCTAAATAATGGGTCATTTGGAAAGAATTATATCTGTTATATGAGAAACAATCCTAAATATATTCATTGGCCATCTTAGATGAATTCATGCTGGTAGAATATCAGTTTCTAACTATATTAGTTTGCTTGGGCTGCTATACAAAATACCATTGACTGGGTGACTTTAACCACAAATATTTCCCACAGTGCTGGAGGCTGGGAAGTCCAAGATCAAGGTACTAATAGATTCAGTTCCTAGTGAAGGCTCTCTTCCTGGCTTGTAGACAGCTGTCCTTTCTCACTGTGTCCTCACATGGGTGAAGAGAGTGAGAGTGTGTATGTTCTCTGGTGTCTCTTCTTTTAAGGCCACTAATCCTTACCTGAAGGCCTAACTCATGATTCCATCCAAGCCTAATTATGTCCCAAAGGCCCCATCTCCAAATACCATCACACTGGGAGGTAGGGCTTCAACATATGAGTTCTTAGTGGACACAATTCGGTCCACAGCACTAACATAACCCTGTTAAATAGAATAAGTTATAGATAAAACTCAGCCATCTCATTCTTCCTTTAAAGTATACATCTTTCTGATTCATATTAGAATTGTTATCAAAATTTCTGAAATGGTAGAACTTTAAAATAATTGACAGTATGACTAATGATCACAATGAGCAGCACAACTCTCTGCCAGGCACTCTGAATTTTTTTTTTTAACTTCATTTTGGCCAAAGTAGGCAGGTCAGTTTCAGAGGTTTCAACTCCACTTTCTCCACTATGCTATTTCTTATAGTCAAAGGCTGCAATGTGGGTATTATTCCATCTGCCAAATGTATCAATCCCAATTATACATTTAGAGAGGCTGGGCATGTTACCACTAGGTAGGTCTGCAGAATGTGAACCTGACTTTAGTCAGGACTGCATTTGTTACTGGTCTCCATAGGTCTCCACTTGGGGGTCTCATGATGAATGTGTTCTCCAGATAGGAATGTCAACTCAGATCCCGAGTCTGCTCTTCAACTGTGTGCATCCTTCCACTGCAGATGATAAAGACATCCTTATTATTTAAGGAGAAGATTATAGAAGAATCTTCTACAATTAGATTATAAGGATGCCTCTGGCTCCCACTTAGAATTTATTCTTTTTGTTTCCGTATACCTCTTCTGTGGACACCACTTATTAATCTACTTACTAATCTCAGTCAAATACTTATTAATCTCAGTTTCTCATCCCTCTGCCTGGGAGCAATAAATCATAGCAATAACCAGCTATCTCCACTGTCTTTATAGGCATTGTTGCCCTCTACCTTTTAATTACCTGAATTATGGCACCTGCAAGGGTGTTCTCATCCACAGGGACATTTTCTCTGATCACCTCCAGTGAAACCTTTAGAAATTGGACCACCACCATGTGCCAGAAATAATCAATGCCCTACACATCATTCAGGGTGGTGCCTTTTTGCCCGAGGGGAGTAAGCTAGTTCCCAAATATTCATCTTATTGTCAATTTTCTTGGACCTCCCCATGTCCAGTACCATCACTTTAGTTTGGATCCTCAAGAAATAGATGCATCACAGTTCTAAGAAAATTTTGGCCAGGATGGGAGGACTTCAAAGTCATCCATTAGAGGAATCTGGTGTCCTGCACTGGTACCACTAACATGTTCAGTCACAGGCTGGGAGCAGCCAGGGTGAGCCTTGACTAGTAAGAATGTGGTACTAAATTAGCTGGGTTTGTCAGTCAAGATCTGAAACAGGAGGTCTAAGTGACACTTTTTTGTGTGTGTGGTTGCTACAATAGGAGAGAGTCCTTGTTTGGAGAAATTTACACTGTTATATTTAAGGATATTAGGCATTATGTCTAAAACTTGTTTTAAATGTTCCAGAAAATGATAATAGATGAGAGATTAAACAAACGTAGCAAAATGTTAATAGTTGGAGAATACAGATGAAGGTCACATGAGAACTTTCATGCTGTTCTTGCAACTTCTCTGAAAGTTTAAAAGTATTTCAAAATAAATTAACTTTTAAAAATGTTTTAAATCTAAGTTATTTTGTAAACCTAACTCAAATGAAAATAAAATGTTTCACACTTAAGTTAATTACATTATAAGGAAGTCAGCCCACATTCCTTTTACATATAAATTAAATTGGAGGAAGATACAAAGTGAAGGGAAGACTTTTAAAAAATATTAAAGTAGATTTTATTCTAAAGGAAAAGCCCTGTTTTACCCATATAAAGGCATATATATATGACAATACTGGAGGAGAGAAAATGTCTTCAGAAGGTAAGAAAAGGGTGAACCCAGAACACGTGAAGAGGAGTATGCCTTCTACAGGGGGATGGAAACGATTGTAACTAGAGACAAAGCAGACACAGCAGGTCAAAATGGTGCTGGAGGGTCTATAATATTTTTTGGAAAGTTTCTATATTCTCAACGAAAGATGAGACAATGTTAGATACTAGGTAGGGAGAGGTATAAGAGGAGATTTGTGAAGAAAGTAGCCTTGAAATAATCATTTGGGAATGACTATTTCAGTAGGAAACAAGCACACTAGGAGGAACAGGGCTATGGCTAGATGGTGGTCAGTGAGTGGTCATCTAAGATTTGTTCTATGTATTGGCTTCTTATTGATGCTCTATTACGACATTACCACATACTTGTGGCTTGAAACAACAGAAACTTTTACAGTCTGAGAAGTCAGTACTCTGAAATCAGTTTTGTGGAGCTAAAATCAAGGTACAGGCCGGGCGTGGTGGCTCAAGCCTATAATCCCAGCACTTTGGGAGGCCGAGACGGGGGATACGAGTCAGGAGATCGAGACCATCCTGGCTAACACGGTTTGAAACCCGTCTCTACCAAAAAAATACAAAAAACTGCGGTCGATGTGGCGGGCGCCTGAGTCCCAGCTACTCGGGAGGCTGGAGGGCAGCCAGCCCTGGGTGGAAGAGCGAGACTCCGTCTCAAAAAAAAAAAAAAAAAAAAAAAAAAAAAGCCTACAAATCAGGTCAGGGCCACATCCCTCTGGAGAGTCTAAGGGAGATGCCATTTCTGTGCTTTTTCCAGCTTCCTACATTCCTTGATCATAATCCCTTTCCCTATCTTCAAATCCACCAGGGTAGCATCTTCAAATTTCTCCCTCTCTCGGACCTCTGATTCTATCTTCACAATTCCTACTTTGAACTTCAACCTCCTACCACCCTCTTATAAGGATTCGTGTGATTACATTGGGCTCACCCTGTAATCCAGGATAATTTCCCCATCTCAAGAGCCATAATTTAATCACATCTGCAAAGTCCCACATTCACAGGTTCTGGGGATCAGAACACGGGCATCCTTGGTGGGGGCATTACTCTGTCTATCACATACGATGACTGAGAAGTGAACACAGTCAAAAAAGTTGCATTTTTCTACAGCTGATGGGAAAGAAGCCATGGAAGAAGCAGAGAGCTTGGTTTTTACCACAGTTGTAACTCTGCCAACCCTGGAGGGAGAGAGGACTAAACAAGCTAAAGATAATTACAATGATAGACCTTAAAATCTAAGTTGGATAAGAAAGAATGAGAAGACACATTGATGGGGGTGAGGGTGATTCATAATGAGACAGCTGTAAGGCCAATGGGCGAAAGGTCTGGATGGTGTCAAAGCATTGCTAAGTAAGATGCCTCAAGTAGACTAATAGATGCTAGGACTCAAGATTTCAGAAGCATAAAATCATGAGGTCAAAGACATGACCACAGAAAAGAAGTGCTGAGGTGAGGTGAAAGAACACTGATTGGGTTCAAAGGGGCCACTCAGAAATTGCTGTGATTAAGAAAGCTGGAAAGAGGTAATTCACTGAATAAAATAAATTTCTGCTGTTGAAACCTTCCAATTGGAACCACCATGCCTACTTTGTTTTAGAGATTATTAGCTAGAAATTGTTCCTAATTTTAACACTACTTCAGAAATTTCTTCCTACCTGGAAAGTTATTTTTCTTATAGGATCTCAGAATTCATTTCCTCTTACTTAATTGATATTTACTTAACTGATATTCCTCTTACTTGATATTTGTGGACAGATGCAGTCCATGGAAACTAGAGTAAAACATTTGTTTCTAAACACGCTTATTCCAGCTAATCCTGTCGTTTCGCCTTGTTAACAAAACCAAAAGCCAATTCATAAGTATTACTAGATAGAAAATTAAAATCATTCCTGTGCTGATCTCTCTCGTGAATTGCTAATAATCTGGGTTATTTGGTGTTATGGGCTGAACTGTGTCCCCAATAATGCCTATGGTGAAGCCCTAACCCCCAGTATCTCAGAATATGAAGGTGTTTGGAAATAGGACACTTAAAAAGGTAATTAAGTTAACATGAGGGTGTCATAGGATGGATTGTAATCCAATCTGATTGGTGTCCTCATAAGAAGAGGAAATTAGGACACACACACACCCACAGACACCACAGGTGGGTACACAGAGTGACAATCCTGATGACATGGCAAGAAAGTGGCCTCCTGTAAGGCAAGGAGAGAGGCTCAGGAGAAACCAAACCTGACTCCTTGACTTCTGACTTCTAGCCTCCAAAACTGTGAGAAAATAAATTTCTGCTGTTGAAACCATCCAATTGGAACCACCATGCCTACTTTGTTTTAGAGATTATTAGCTAGAAATTGTTCCTAATTTTAACACTACTTTAGAAATTTCTTCCTACCTGGAAAGTTTTCTTTAGGATCTCAGAATTCATTTCCTCTTACTTAATTCTGACTTCTCAGAGTCTTAGTGAAAGTGAAGTGAGGAGTATTAATGGGAGCAGAGAGAGGTGGTGGGCAAAATCCCGTTATGGTCTTCACTTGACTTTGATCTGCATGGAGGCAGTCTTGGTACATGGAGACTGTGTTGTGAAATGCTCCTTGGAAAATATGCATGAGTGAGTCTTTTCCACAGGCTGTGTCTGGAAAAGTCTGAGTGAAAGCCGGCAGTAATTTAAGAGCAACTTAGGAGTCCAAGTTATTTCTAGCCTGCCTCTACCACATGTTTTCCTTGTGGCAACTGATTTTCCCTTGATAGGCTAAGGGGTTTTGTCATTTTTGAGTTAATATGTTTTTGCTAAAACATTCAGGAAACAAGCAGGAGTAGGAGAATAGGATGTACAGTTCTAAGCAAACAAGCAATGAAACATAAAAATTAAGTGCCTTATGAAGGAGAGCTTGGCAAGATGATCCGCATTCTCCCACCAAAGACATTAAAAAGGCAAATGTCTCCATTTGGAAATGTTACACTGGGAACATAATGTTGTGTTCTTGTGTAGTCCAACTCATGTTTTTTAGCTACCATGACATTAATTTGTGAATAGGTTTCTACTCTTTTGGATCTTCAAGTATTGGTAGAAACCACGAAAGTTTTGGTCACCAAATAATTTGTGGAGTTCCAGTAGGGAAAAAAAAGAGCAGATATTGGTCAGTAAACACAAGCTGGGTAAAAGTCTTGACGTTGTTTATTTCCCATGTCACCCGTCTGATTCATCTTTGGCAGCAGAGGCCTTTTGTAAAAGTCTACACCTGGTGTCCTCAATTGAGGCAGGCCACCTGCCCCAAGAGGAGCCAGTCCACTGTAACTACTTGGAGAGCAACCTTCACAGCCTTCACAGCACCCATTAAGTAGCACACTCCATCTTTAACTTGTCCTATGAGGCCTTCCTGCTGTTCCGTCAGCTCCTGCACCAAGTGCAGGGTGGATGCTCTCATCCAGAACATATCTGGATTTAATGATGCTCCATTTGACAGCCAAGACTGTGTATAAACAGTAGTCCTGCCACGAATCCCTACCACTGCCAAAAATGCATGGCAAGAGGAGAGCGTGAGTTAGAATGCTTACAGTACAAAGGGGTACGTGCATGTATTTTTAAACCAACAGCAGAATTTAAACTGTAATTGTTACTCATGCCTCCTTCATATGAATTTCCCTCACTGTGAGAAAAAAAATCAATTTTAATGTGTTTCATGAAATCAGAGAAGCAAAACCCCTCATTTTACCAGTGAGACCCAAAGAAGTCTTTGTTCAATGTCACACAGAAGCTCACGATGTTTGCTTAATATTTGATCAAAGATGCTTGTTAAAAGTTCACATGACCTTAGGATCGCAGGTTCTAGTAGAGTGAGCCTGGGTCAGGACCCAGAAATCTTAATTTTAACAACCACCTCCCCTTCGGTGATTTGAATGCAGGTGAGAAATACTCGGATAATTAATTGCAGGTCTCAGTCACTTCTGTCTTTAGTGGCAGCAGCTACCTGTGACTTCAGTAGCCTGAAGGTCTCTTGCCACGTACCTTCACCATGATATTCTTGTTTTAAATTAGAAACAAATCTTTGGAACTCATATTGAGCTACAGCTGCTACAAGCATGGCTCACAGGCAGCTAAAGTGTTTGTAATTATTCAGGAGGCAGCAAAAGGATGTTTATAATAAACATTTTATTTAGAAAAGTATTAAATCCTAGAGATGAAATAGTAAAATAAATAGCACTTAGAAAATTGTAAGGCCTAGGCTAAAGTGACTGCCTTTTAAAGGCAGACAAAGCTGGAGTTGAAAAAAGTCTCCCTGATTTCCTCCAAAGCCCTATATTTACCCAGTGCCAGCCAGTCCACATAGGAAGGGACAACTTGGCAGGGAGGGACCACTGGCAGGTGACAGTGAAAAGACACACACTAATCTAGGAGTCAGATGTGGCCACTGGCTTTCACTGTTCTACTAACTAGGTAGGTGGGCTCAATTAGGTCACTAAAACTATTGAATCTTGGTTTTCTGTCTGTAAAAAACAAGCCTGCAGTGACTTCCAATCTGACAGCTCATGAGAACTACCTAGGGGTACAGATTATTTGACTGTACTCCCAGAGATTTTCATTTGATAGGTCTACCTCCCCAGGCACAAAGATATTTTCAGATCCAGTGGGTTCCATGGAAACTCACATCTGCTTCAGTGTTCAAAGATTCCACCATAGCCCAACCTGAAGGTGGAGCGTGGGAAAAGACATGAGCAACAAAAACCAGAAAACTGTGCCCAATGAAACTGGCTTCAGACTCAACCTGAGAGCAACTGACCTGGTTTAGAGGTGACATATTCTAGAACGTGCTTTCTGCCTTAACTAGGAATCCTAAATTCAGTACACTGAACACTGTGAATGACCTGTTTATTTACATAAATTTACCTTAGAAATTGTTCATGAATTCTCCTTTAGATAGGTTAATTTTTTAAGTTGACAGATAATCTTGTATGCTTTTATAGTGTATAACATGATGTTTCGAAGCATTCATATATTGAGGAATGGATGTTTTGATTCTTATAGCATCCCACAGCACATCCTATGTTCTCTTGAACGCAATTCAAGGTATAAAAAAATCTAGCCGTTGGATCATTTGAAGCTCGATTCTCTTTTAAATTCACTTGTTTCTAGTCATGAATGGATCTCAAATGAATTCAGTCATTTTTCCCTCACTCTTTTGAGGGAAAATGAATGTAGTTATTATAATTTTCACTAGTGAAAGAGTATCTGATGCTTAGGCTCACATAAAATTACAATGGCCAAAGTAACACACATAATAAATCAGAAGACAAGGGTTACCTTGTAGCAGTGGTTCCCAGGGGGGACTGGTTTCGTGGAAGATAATTTTTCTACAGCCAGGGCAGGGAGGGGGGCATGGTTTTGGATGAAACTGGTCCACCTCAGATCATCAGGTATTAGTTAGGTTCTCATAAGGAGGGTGCAACCTAGATTCCTCGCATGCGTGGTTCACAATAGGGTTCGCGCTCCTACGAGAATCTAATGCCTCTGCTGATCTGACAAGAGGTGGAGGTCAGACAGTAATGCTCACTCACCCCTTGCTCACTTCCTGCTGTGTGGCCTGGTACAGCATGGACTGGTACCAGTCCACGGCTGTGGGGTTTGTGGACCTCTGGCTTATAGAATCACTCAGATACTTGGGCAAGTATGCTATGTACCAGAATCACTAGAACTTTTCTACAAATGTTCATTGAGAAATACTGTCTGGAAATCTCTGTGCTACAGGTGTCAGAGGAGAGTCAACATTCTACAATCTTTAAGTTATGTGACTGGGGTAGAGGATGAATATAGAAAGGCAACTACCAGTACCTATTTCATTCACCTAAGTTGCTTATACTACAGCATGCAGCATAAATAGAGGTGTGCTGGAGTTGGCTAATATCAGCTTGCAAGATTCAATTGTTAAATTTTCACGAGTTTTGCAAGTCAGTTGTTAAGTATAGCCATAATTAAAAATTAAACTATATAAATTTATAATAAAATTATATTACAAGTAATGATGATGAATACTCAAAACTCATCACTTGCTAATAATTTTACTACATTTTACTATTGTCTATACTCTCGGGGTGATTTATATCCATTATATCTGTTGTATGGTGGAAATACAACAAAATAACATACATCTCTTTCCAGCCTCGAATTCAGTGACATCATGTTGGTAGCTTGAAATCAGCCATGACGGTCAGGTTTACATCATAGAAAACAGCAAATGCTACAGACCAGGGCTTGAATTACTGTTCTGTTGATTGTCTAAACTGGGGGTTGGCCAACATCTTTGACAGAAGTTCAGAGAGCACATATTTTAGGCTTTACAGGCCATACACTCTCTGTCGTAACTACTCAATGTTACTGTCAGAGTGAAAAAGCAGCCACGGACAATTTGTAAATGAATATCATGGCTATGTTCCAATAAAACTTTATTTACAAAAAGAGGTGGCAGCCAGATTTGACCCATGGACAGTGGAGCCCAAAGGTTGAGGTCAGCTGAAAGAAATGAGGATAGTCCTGTCACACAGAAACTGGTCCTGTCACATGGAAGCTGGTCCTGTCACATGGAAACTCAAGAGATGCCCCTCAAGGCAGAGAGGGGTTGATCAAAATACACTGACTTCTTCCCTCCTCCAGCCCTCCAGTTGCTCACCAAGGTATCCCATTGATCAAATCCTAAGAAAAGCCAGATGACGGGGACAAGAGGAAGCATTGTCTGCAGCTATCACTCCATACTTAACAAAGTGATGGAGAAAATATTCATGCACATCACGTTTAAAAGGATGTTGTGATATAATGTAACCATTACATCATAAAGAGCACAAAAAAGTTGAGGAAACATTTTTCCAGTATTCTAAAACTATTTTCCAAGTCAGCAAATTCTTCTCATCTCGTTGATGAAACAGCATATATCATAGCAATTTCACTTTCATCTGAATTGCTAACATAAAATATCAACAAACACGTCAGAACTTCTTTTAAAACATATTTGTTTAAAAAATAATGTGTCTCTAGACTTTTTGTCAGGTGATTGGTCACATATAAAAAAATTTTTTTAATTGGCTGACATATAATCACTTAGGTGTTTTTTTTCCTTCTTCCTTTTTCTTTTCTTCCTTTGCTTTTTAACCTTTAGACTCAGATCACTTACCTCGAGCACTTGTTTTCCTAATTTTCTGTACAAATTAGGATAGTTTATACTACAAGGTAACAAACATCCTAATTCAACCTGCCTTTGAAATGAAGGGAGTTCCTTGGCTTAAATAACTGGAAGTCTAGAACACTAAGCAGGTTTCAGAGTTGATATCATCTGCGTCTCTGGCTCCAAGTCCCTGCTGTTTTGCCCTCTAGTGTGTGTGGCTTCCTGCTTATGAAATGACTGCAGCACTTCTGGGCACACATCAGCTGCCAACAACATTCAGAGGAAGATTAGAGAAAACAAAACAAAACAAAACAAAAAACTCTCCCGGAAGAGAAAAGATGCACTTTCTTCATAATCTCTAGCACAGCACTCTTTAGTGCTTATTGGCACAAATTAGGTCCTATGTCAATTCCTGAACTGGTCCCCAGAAAGGGGAATAAGCTTATGTATAGGCCTACCCCTGGAGTTTTGAGGCAGGCAGGGTCAAACACCTAAACAAAAGGGAGGAGGGAGGATATGGATGATGAAAAGGCCACTGAAGAGATCCACTATTATTTATTTCTCATTTACCTTTTCTTTTGGTTCTCATTTTCTCTGCAGCTTAATCTCAACTGAGATTGCTAAAAAGGAGGTGTGTTCATAGCAGTTACGCTAAGTAAGCATTGAAAATTACCCCGTTGGATATGATAAAATAACTCCATTGGTCTGTAAAAAAGACCCATAGCTCATTGACCAGAGCTTCAGTTAGTTCCAGGAAGGTCCAAAGTTCATAGCCCTTAATTGATTTCAGTCAGTTAGAGCCAGTTGTGATGAAATTCAATATTATGTTTTATATCTCCTAGATGAGAGTAAAATATTTTCTTGCCCAATGCAGTGGTGAGCACCTGTAGTCCCAGCTACTTGTGGGACTGAGGCAGGAAGAGTGCTTGAGCCTAGAAGCTCCAGGCTGTGGTGCACTATGATCACACCTGTGAATAGCCACTGCATTCCAGCCTAGGCAACATAGCAAGACCCCATCTCTAAAAATTAAAAAATAAAATAAAATCATTTTTATATCATTTTGAACCCATATCAATCTGGGTCCAGCAAGAAACACAGGAACCACACTAACATTTAAATACAGAGAATTTAAGTCAGAAAATTGGATGCACAGGAGATAAAAGAGTTGAAAAATCAGAGGAAGATAAGAGATTAGCAAAAGCAAGAAGCTACTACCCCAACCCTAGGCTGGGGGAACAAAGGAAAAGTTGGGTGACAGTGGAGCCCAAAGGCTGATGCTATCTGAAGTGAGGACCTTGATGGTCCTGTCACATAGAAACTGGAAGAGATGTCCCTCAAAGCTGAATGCAGGGAGTAGTGGTCAAAATACCCTGGCTCCTTCCTTGCTGCAGCCCTCCAATCTCTCACCAAGGTGTCCCACGGGTCAAACCCCAATATAAGCCAGATAAGTGGGAAATTGAGGACAACAGGAAGTACTGTCTGCAGCTGTCACTCCAGTTCCCATCCTTTGCCTATAGAGCAGAGAAAGAATGGATCTGATCACAAATAGGTCAAGCTCTGGTACAGAAGGTCTTGGAGGTATGTGTGTAAATGTACATTTACAGAGACACTCCTAGAAGTTCATCTACACAGAAGAATGTTATTGTTTTCCTGGGTTATAATAGTGTTATTTTCTTACATTTAATTGTTTTATTCTCTGATTTTCTTCAATGAACATATATTACTAAAGTTATTTTTTAAAGATTACAAATTGTTTTAAAGAATTACATTATTAAAAAAGGAATTGCAAATATTTGGTCAACAAGTCACTCTGCTTTCATAAAATTTTCCGTATTGTTGTTCAGGTCCATGTTGCCTGGGAGGGCATGTAGGTGTAATCCACCATGAGAAATAAAGTCAAATTCTCCAGGGTGGAGTATTTGCAAGGAAAAACAAACCTTCCTTTTGCCACTCTTAGCTGCTTCTCAAGAATAAAATATTAACATGTCAATGTGTTAACAGAACTGATTTTTTTACTCTCAGAAAAGATTTTATCTCTTCCAGGGATAAAAAGTGGAAGTAAAATAATGGCTGAAGAAAAAGAATATTTCATTCTGCCATAGTTCTCATGGTTCAAATATTTGCTCCCTATGGAAGAGTAAAGTGTAATTGCAGGATTCTCACAAGGCTGGCAGGATGCAATTGACAGAAAGATGCTGATGGACAAAGTTTCATGCAAATACATGTAAAGGAGACACTTTACTGCAGATGAATACACAAATAGGGAGGGTCATATAGTAGCATGTCTAAACTTCCAAAGCCCTGTGAATATACCACGTTACTGGGGGAAAGCAGGGAGGTAGTGTGGAATCCAGTGGGCTCATCGGGAAGGCTCTCCTTCACCATTCTCATAGTGTTTTTATAGTCACGTGGCACTGTCTGCAGATGCTGGCCACCTGCTTGCTTGAACAGTAGATATAAGTAACTACTAACAATGTCAACCCATTCCCAAATGCCTCTTAAATGGTTAAGAGACTAGATGAACTGAAAATCAATTTTCCCGGCATGCTACTCCCTGGTACAAAGTATCTCAACATTGACTGCCCATTAAATTAAGCAGGGAAGCATGTTTTAATACCAATACCAGGATCCCATGCCTAGAAATTATCCACATGTTCTACTTGTCAATTGCAGCCAGGGTTTGAGATTACCCCCGGTGACGACCACGCCAAAGTCCACCAAGGGTTTATTTCTGAAAGTGTTCCCTGATCCACATACACGAATCTCCTGCTGAGGATGGGATCATAGCTACTCTGCCTCTCTGCCTCAAAGCAAAGACTAAATGGAATTTTCTAGCTGTTAATATTAGACACTTTTAAAAAGACATTTTGCTTAACTATCACCCACTTAAAGGGAGAATTGAAGACAACCAGGTCAATTTAGCCTGTGGCTGGGCAGCAGCCTAAGACCTCTTTCCGCACCACAGAGTGAAGTTCAAGAAGGGCAAATCATTTACGCCACTTCTCCACAAGTGTCTTGGCTTTGTTAATTTTTAGTCCCAAGACACATCTGTAATAAAATATAGGCATATACACATAAACAAAAAAACAGATAAATTTGCTGGTTTTAGCCCAAGTCCTACTTTGAGCAATAGGACCTTAGCTATATAATTTTCCTCATTTCACTGATGGAGAAACTGAAAAGGGGTGATATGGTTTGGATGTGTGTCTTCACCAAGTCTCACGTCTAATTGTAATCCTCAGTTTTAGACACGGGGCCAGGTGGGAGGTGATTGGATCATTGGGGTAGTTTCTTATGAATGGCTTAGCGCTACCCTCTTGGTGCTGTTCTCAGGATAGCGAGTTCTCCTGAGACCTGGTTGTTTAAAAGTGTGTAGCACCTCCCCCTCCCTCTTGTTCTTGCTCTCCCCATGTGAGACATCTTGCTCCCACTTTGCCTTCTACCGTGACTGTAAGTTTCCTGAGGCCTCCCCAGAAGCTGTGCAGGTACCAAATCATGCTTCCTGTACAACCTGCGGAAGAGGGAGTCAACTAAACCTCTTTTCTTTATAAATTGCCCAGTCTCCAATATTTCTTTATAGCAATATAAGAATGAACTATACAAGGGGGTCATTTGGTTTTCAATTTAAATGTCTCTTCTCACAGGAAAAAGTCCCAGTTCCCTAAGTTCATGTCCTTTTCGTATGGTTCTGCCACCTCCTCTACTTCCCTATCAGACCACATTTCATCCTGTTTCATACTGTCCTGGTATTCCCCAGTAAAGCAAGGATTCTGTTCTCCTGTTCATCCTTGTCTCGCCAATGCCAGGCAGGATACACATTGCAGGGGAGATAGATAGCTATTCTTCTACTTTCATCAAGTGACTATCTTCTTCTTTTTATTTTTATTTTTTATTTTTTATTTTTTTTGCATGCTTGGAGTCAAATATCTTAATATCTCTTTTTAAAAACTACACTCCACTTAATACTTTAGGGAACATGATAGAAACATGAACTCCTTCAAATCCTTGTCACTGTCATCATACATAGTAACACCTTCAGAATTGACTTGGGAGTTTAAACCAGGTCTACTAATTTATAAAAACAAATCTTAACAGACAACTGAGTAAGACTTAGGAAGGTAGCCCAAATTGGAAAGAAACTCCAAGAATTTATTTCTAGGGAAAAAAAAATAAACTTGAAAGAAAGTAAGTCAAAGAGTGAGCACAAGCATCAGAGGTGAATTGAAGGGGAGCCTGCTGACTGACACGGGAGAATTGTTAGATGATGACAGGCCATTTAGGCAGAGATTTACACCCTTAGTGATTGGGAGTGCTTGGAAAATAATCAGCAGTGTGTTATACTGAAAAAAATAACGTTACAAGATGTGAGCCAATAGTACAAGGTAATAATCTCAAATACCTAAAAATCTTCCTAATTTTGTCTTAATATTGTAGAAGGAGATGTCTAATGGAATGTGTATTTTTAGAATCTCATACTTTTCCAAATGTTCTCACTTTTCTTCAAGCAAAGCGAAGGTACATTTAAGCCATTATTTTAAAGAAAAAATATCCTGTTAAAATACATTTTCCCAGCTTGAACATCAATTTCCTATAGCCTTGAATAAATAAATGTTTGGCTAATATTATCTCTTTAAAAAAAAAAAAAGACAAATTATCTTGTGTTTCTAGGCACTAAAAGCCTCCACTAAGTAAATTACATCTTTAAAAATTTGACCCTTTTCCATGAAAATGTAGGATGAAAAAAACCTACTAAATCTCTTTGAAACAGTTCTATAGAATTTTCTTTTTCTTCTTGCTCTCTCCATTTTGTGAACTCATGCTTGACTCCCAATACCTCCATCTGTCTTGCAAAAATGAAGATCTGGTACATACATTCTTCTCCTAGGTATTTGTCAAAACTGGGAGACAAGGCTGTACTCTCTTTCACACGCTGTCTTTCCTGCACTCTGTATTCTGTCATAGGCAGGATGGAAGTGCTCTTGGTATTTCTCCACTTTTCTCCTCCCCATCTCACCAGCAGATTTTTATATTCCCCCTTCCCAATGGCAGAAGAGGAAAAGAAGGCTAGCTTCTACAAACATAACATTTAGTCAAAAAGAAAAACAGCGTCAGTAAAGCAGACTCCCCTTGCTGATAGGGGAAGTAGGCAACTGAGAAATGCTGTTGGAAACAGTTGCTTAAGAACAAAAAATAAATTCAAGCACTCAAACAACCAGGAGACAAGTTGATGGGTTGTTAGCCATGCTGAATTAGAAACTAAAACATTAGGAGACAGTACTAAACAACATGCTGTTGGGCTTAACCTCAGTGGTCAACATCAGTAAGGTCAATACCAGTTTATTATCAGCTCTTACACTAGAAGTCCTTGTTTAAGGCAAAAGACTGAGGTTTCCTGCCGGGCCTGGGAATTATGTACACATGAAAAGCAGGTCAGGTCGCAGCGGCCTGATAGCTACCCAGTATAGTAAAGATAATATGTTTAGGGATTAACTGAGGTTTCTCTCCCTATCCCCTGTTTTAAAAAACAAACAATAATCTTTAAACAAATTAGTTATGAAAATATATCAAAATTGTACTAAATCTTGCTTCAAGGGAAAAGTCCTTAGCAGACCAACTGAAAGATTCAGTAGAGTATTTTGGAGGAATAAACAATGACTCTATGGGTGTTTCTCAACCACAGCACTATTAGCATTTTGGACCTGGTAATTCTTCATTGTCAGGATGTACAGAATATTTGGTAGCATCCCTGGCCTCTACCACTAAATGCCAGTAACACCAACACCCCAAGATGTGACAATCAGAAAATACCCACAGACATTGCCAAATGTTCCCTGGGGGACAAAATTGCATTTGGTTAAAAAGCACAGTTAGATTAATATTGTTAGACTCAAAAAACAAAAACAAAAAAGAATGGTTTGTTAAAAGTGATTAAATTATTGACAGACATCAGCTGGCTAGGTGAGTGACTGGATTCCCAAAACAAGTTTTGATCCCATTAAAATCCCTCAGGAAATTGCTTAAATATTTTTTCAGGAATGCTATTTCCCATCCCCCTCGAAGGAGACTGTGAATTACATCACACAAAAGTTCTGTCCCAGATGAGCTTTGGGGCAATTTTCTTTTACAGTCTTCATGGACTGTAATGAACACTTATTTGTGTTCATTACCCTCTCTCCAAGCATTTAAGCGATAACAATGACAGCTTTTCATCTGTGCTGCTGTTGAGGGAAGGAAGCATGAAAAAGTAAGATGGATGAATTTCTAAATATTATTATTAAATACCTAGCTAAAGCAATCATGGAAAGTTAATCCATGAAAGCCAGACCTCCTCTTGTAAGAACTCGGCATTTTGAAAGACCAAACATGTATTGAACTCAAAGTTTTAGAATCTGGAGCATTGAGAGTAGAAAAAGATGCAAGATGCAATGTTCCCACCAAAAGGAAAAAAATGGTAGAAACACAGAGATCAAATTAGATACATGGAGTTATTTCTGAAAGGGCTCTATCCCTGACCTCAACCAAAGTTAAAACACAGATATGGCAGAGGGGGTGATACATCAGGAAACACACCCAGATGTCAAAAGCAATAAGGGCAGGTCAAAACAAACTCTAAAGGGCTACGAAGGGCTGAAAAAATGACTCTGTAGCAGAGAGCTAGTGGACTGACCACCCAAATCAAGTTTCAAATGAGAGTCACAGCTAGACCTTGGGGGAACTTACAGCTTCACCAAGAGCTGTGTTAGCTGAGTCAGCAGAATGAGACCTCTCATCCACAGGTCATGCTAAAAGTATGAGGGGGTTAAACCAGTGGTGGACACCCCAACAGTGGATGCAGCAACAGCAGAGTGGGAGGGGGAAAAGCAGGGCAGTGGAGAAGATAGATCTCAGAGAGTACATGATTAAAAAATTTTAAACAGTTCTTGATAGCAAAAGACAGCACTAGATTTGTGAAGCTAAGAAAACTATACTGACTTCTCCCCTTCTGAGGAGTTCAGGAAAACACATCTCACCTAAACACTAGCAACAGAATGATTGTAATTGAATTCCCCATAAAGTTATTATAAGCAAAAAGTGAATAAGGAGTAGAACAATATTACTGCAAACAACAAAGTCATCCAGAAATTTATGTACAAATATAAATATATAATATTTTAAGCAAGTTAAAATAATTTAAGGTAATAGTAGAAGCTATAAAAGTACAACCTAAATCATAACTTTCAAATCTCAGAAATGAGATATTTGGGCAAAAGAGAGCTGACAGAGCAGAAAAATCATAAGGTAAGTCAGGAATTAAGACAAACTAGAAGGAAGACAAGAGAAAACAATTGTACCATAAAAGAAATAGGAGATGAATGGAAGAAAGTTTTAAAAACCAAAAGGAAATGAAGATAGAAAAGATTAAAAGGATCTGAAAGAAAGTAACATAGAAGACAGGCAAAGAAGCCTCAGCATACATATAATAGGAGTTAATAAAATATCTATAATCCAATAAAATTTCCTAAAATTAAAAGAAAGGTACATATTTAAAGGGCATTTTGTCTACCTGGAAAAAAAATTATACCAGGCAGTCAAACATCAAAACATTGTCTAATAAAACTATCACGCAAAAGAATAGGGGATGTGGGGATTCAGACTAACAGATCAAGTCACTTGTAAGGGAAAAAAATGAGATTGACCAGACAGTTTACAACTGCAGTGTTTTATGCCAGAAGACAATTGAATAACATCAAAGTGGCTCAAGAAAAGAAAATATGACCCAAGTATTTTTATTTTATTTTATTTTATTTATTTTATTTTAGAGATGGAGTCTCACTTGGTCACCCAGGCTAGAGTGCAGTGGTGCAATCTCAGCTCACAACCTCCACCTCCTGGGTTCAAGCGATTCTCCTGTTTCAGCCACCTGAGTACCTGGAATTATAGGCGCCCACCACTATGTCTGGCTAATTTTTGTATTATTGATAGAGACGGGATTTCACTATGTTGGCCAGGCTGATCTCGAACTCCTGATCTCAAGTGATTCACCTGCCTTGGCCTCCCAAGTTCTGGAATTTCAGGCGTGAGTCACTGTGCCCAGTTCAAGTATTTCATATCTAGGTATATTGACCTTTCAATATAAAATCACAGAAAAACTGTTGTGAACATATAAGAATTGAGTAAGTATTGTTCCCGTCAACACTTCCTAAGAATTCTAGAAAATGAGTTTTTCTAGAATCTGGAGAGACAGCCACAAAATGACTGTTGTTGAGCATTAAATACATATTTACCTGTAATACTTAATTTTATTTAATTTTTATATTATTTTATAAATTGCTACTTTACTAAATTTTTGTTTATGGTACTTTCCACATTGATTTTTGGAGGTTATTCAGATACATAATCATATTATCTGCAAGTAGATATAGCTTTGTTTTTTCATTTTAATTCTTATTTCTCTAATTACTTTGTGTGATTTAAATTCTTTGCCTACTACCTCTAACATAATGTAGAGATGAGCAACCTTGCAATGTTTCTCATTTTAGCAGGAAGTCCTCTTATGCTTGTCCGTTAAGTAAAACTGGCTTTAGTAGTCTGAAGTATACATATTTTATCTTGTTTAGAAAGTATCCACCATATTCTATTTTATTGAACTGTTGTCTAATGTTGTCAAATTATTTTTCTGCATCTATGGAGATAATCATATAATTTTTCTCCTTATTTGTATTAAAATGATAGATAATATTAGCTGATTTTCTCATGATGAGCTTTGCTTTGCAGGAAAACAACTCATTTGGTCATAACGTATTATTTTATTAATTGGTCATTGGGTTCTTTTTGACAATATTTAGAATATTTTAATTGATGGCGATGAGTGCTATGATCAAATGTAAGTGTTCTCCCCAAACTCATGTGATGAAAGTAATCCCCAAGGTGAAGTATTAACAGGTGGGGGGTCTTTGGGAGGTTATTAGGTCATGAGAGTGGAGACTTCTTGAATAGGATTCATGCCTTATAAAGGATGCATGAGGTTGCCTGCTCGCCACTTCCGCTATGTGAGGATACCACAAGAAGTTGCCCTCTATGAGGAATTCTCCCTCACTGTACAGCAAATCTGTGGTGCCTTGATTTCATACTTTTCAACCTCCACAATGGTGAGCAATAAATTCTCTTGTTTATAATTTACCCAATCTAAGGGTATTTTGTTAAAGCAGCCCAAAAGGAACAAGACAGTAAGAGTGACCTGTAGTTCTATTTTTTGGAGCAAATTTTGTCAGGTTTTGGGATCAATTTACTTCATAAAAGAATTTGGAAGATTTATTTTAAACCATGTTTTGGAATAGTTTAAATACTGTTAGGATTAACTGATCTTTAAAGTTGTAGTAAGTTCCTGTGTGAAACCATCTGGGCCTCATAGTAGAGTGTTGTTTGACTTTTCTCTTTCTTATCTCTTAACTGGTCCATTTAAGCTTTCTATGTCTACTGTTAAATTGTATTACACCATGAATTTACCCATTTCAAATTTATTTTCAGAGAGTAGTGCAAAGTAGTCTCAAAATTTTTAAAGTTTTCTCTCCTTTGGACTTTTTTATTTCTAATTTGTGTATTCTTGAGCTTTCTCTGTTATGTCTTCATTAATTTGGACAGTGGTTTGTCTATTTTGTTGATTTTTTCCGAAGAACCAGATTCTGAACTTATTTTTTAGTACTCCTTTTTTGTTTTGTTTTCTAATACATTATTTTCCTGTTTTATCTTTATTAATTCCTTCCTTTTTTGTTTCCTTTGTAATTCTCTAGATTTTTGTGTAAGGTATACCATTCATTTACTTTCATTTTATTGGCATAGCTATTTAATGCTTTTGTAGAAACAGGAGTCTCATTATGTTGCCCAGGATGTGTACTACTGTTCTGACATACTCATGGCAATAAAAGCACATTCTGAAGATCTAGCCTGATATAGAAACTAAGAACATTACAAACACATGAGAGACTGGTTGATTTAATAAGTGTTCCATCCATACCATAATGCAGCCATGAAAATAAATGAGTTAAATGTATACAGGTTGCCTGGCAGAAATTTCTACAAAGAGTTGTTTAGTGAGAAAGCAAGATGCATAAAAGGCTATCTAATTTTCTCTAAAATAAACAATGATAAGCCTTTCAATACATACTCAAATATAATCATATATCCAAGGAAAAGGAGTGGAAGGATAAATACATTATTTACTTGGAGGAGAAGGGAGAGTAGGTGAAGACAAGAATATATACAGCAAATGTTTTAAAATATGACCAATAAAAGTAATGACATAATCACATTTAAGATAAATTATAAATTTGTGAAAATAAATATAAAGAGAAACACAAAAAGATGGTCACTAAAATGTGGAATCCTGATACCTTAAAATGATGTGATTTAAGATGTTTTAACTTTGTTCATTACATTTTTTTAAGAATATAAGAGGATAATTAAAATTTATGATATGGGGAGAGCTTCTCATAGTTATACATGCTCATCCTAACTGATTCTCATTTTACTAACATATAATTATATATTTTCTATTATTGCCATCTATTTTCCTTATAGACTAAAATCTGTCAAAGAGAAGTTGATTTTCTGAGTCGAAAGGAGGTGATTTAACAATGATTTTTGTAATGAATATTATATGAATGAATAATTCTCCTACTAATCTCAAAAATGTTTAGAAATATACTAGCATTCCATGAAAACTTGAATCCCACAATTTTATAGTAGTATGGTAGGCTTACTAATGATTCAGAGAAATATCAAAAAGATAATTAAAGGACCTGAAAAATAAAATTTATGGGGCAAGTTTAGAGGAAAGTATTGTTTAGCAAAGTAGTTGACAAACTGAATCATTTTTATATCTATAAAAGCCTCTTATACAGAAGGAGGAGGCCAGCTGGTTTTAATATCCTTTAATGATGTAACCAGAAAAGGGGGTAGGGGGAGGAGGAAATTGTAGCAGATGAGACATGGACTAACTACAAAGACCCTGGTGGCAAGATTTGTCAAACATGAGATGAGTTACTAAGAGAGGTTGTGGGATTACCTCTTCCCTCTCCTAAGGGGTGCTTCCCTCATCTCTCTGGAATGGTTTAAATGCAATCCAGCCTTAAGAAGGGTGAATGCCTTCATGACTTATAGGCTCTCCTTGTGCTGTATGTGAAAGACAAATTTAGACAAGGGTAAATTTAAAACCAAAACAATTACATTCCCTTCTATCACTCTCCACTCCAGTGTCCAATAATGGGATATTTATTGTAAAAGTTTATGAGGCAACATGGCAAAGACTGGCTCCAGCAGGCAATTTAACAAAGAGAATGGACCGTGGAACAACATAGCCCTGGCTCTACTACACACAAATTTCAACAAAGAAATTTCACTGTGTCCTGTAAACCTAATTAAAATGCTTTTGCTGGTCTCCTAAACAATTTGTTTTACTTTGGACCATTCTGTTGACATAGGATTTTTTTTTTTAAGACAGGGTCCCAACTCTTTCACCAGGCTGGAGTGCAGTGGCACAGTCACAGCTCACTGCAACCTCAGTCCCCTGAGCCCAAGCTATTCTCCCACCTCAGCCTCCCGAGTAGGTGGGACTATAGTTGCACACCACCACACTTGACTAATTTTTTTTTGTTTGGTAGAAACAGAAGTCTCATTATGTTGCCCAGGCTAGTCTCAAACTCCTGGGCTCAAGGGATCCTCCTGCTTTGGCTTCCTAAATGGTTGGGATTATAGGCATGAGCTACCATACCCAGCCTTGATATAGAATGTTAACAGTGGCCATAGAGCTGGGCCTCTTTGCAAGATGACTATATCTTATTTTGCAACCATATCTCATAAGTAGTCGCTTGTATTTATCATTTTGATTCTGAATATTAAGAATTAAGTAAATACTTGTCATAAAGTAACAATGAAGAGGAGATCAAAGATTACTCCATAGCATAAGCATGGGATAATCAAGTTAACGGTGGGATAAGGATCAAGGATTCTCCTCAAAGCAATGTAGAGAAACCTAGGAAAAGCAGGCTAAGAAGTTAGTGAAGAGACTTAAAATGCCTTAGAAATATTAATAGCTAGTGCCTATATGACCTAATTTTTTAAAATTTTTAATTATGGTAAAAAGACATATACATACAACATATAATGGACCATCTTAACTGTTTTCAAGTGTGATGTTTAAGAGTGTTAAAAACATTGACATTATTGTATGACAGATCTCCAGAACATTTTTATCTTGCAAAACTGAATCACTGTAATTCTTAAGCCAACTCCCGATTTTCCTCGCCCCCCAGCCCCTGGCAACCACCATTCTACTTTTTGGTTCTCTGTGTTTGACTATGTTAGATGCCTCATATAAGTAGTATCATATAGTATTTGTCTTTTTGTAACTGGCTGATTTCACTTAACTTAACGTCCTCAGGTTTAATCCCTGTTATAGCATGTGGTAGGATTTTCTTCTTAAGGCTGAATAATAATACACTGTATATATGTACCACTTTTTTTATCCATTCATCCTTTGATGGACATTTGAATATGCCCTCTAATTTTCTAAAATTAAGCATAAAGTATTTTAGAAAGTGTGTCAGTTATGGTGCTATTATTTCTCAGCTTCAAACCGACCCTTCTATAAACTGTTTCAGGCTATTGGACCTGAGACTCTGTGAATTCCATTTCTGCTTTGCAGGCTGACTCCTAGTTAGGTTCTGTCAGTAAGGGGGCACAGGAAGAGTGCTGCTGGGGGAGGAGGAAAGCACTGTCTCCTTGACCCTATTACTTTTTGTACTCTTGTAGTTCCTGTGTCACCCTGCAGTATACTGCACCAAGCAGGGCGGTTCCCTTCTGTGCAGTAGCAGCAGCTCAATGCAGTTTGCAGTTTTTCTAACACTTGCAGAACCAGCCTTAGTGCACTCCCCTCAGTGGACCAGGCTCTTTCCACCTGCCTGAGTTTTACCTGTACATGTCCCTCCTCAAAACTTCTGCCTTTCAGAAATTTCAACCTGTGCCTTTTGTCCCCAGCCTTAGTGGAGGGCAGTAGCTGCAGTTGCTACCTCTGAGATGGAACAATGTTCTCTTTTTTCCTTTCCAGTTATCTTTCCATATAACTCTCTATATGAAATTCACGCCATCCAAATAACTGGTCTGGTTTCTCCCTCCTGACTACACCCAAACTGATAAATCATGCAAACATGCCACCTGAAATTCTCAGAACCTTCCAGAAAGCAAGAACAAGCCTGAGTGTAGCCAAATAACTGAACACATCTGTTTAATCATTCATAAGATGAAAGTGAAGATTATGGCACAGTGTAGTAAGCCTTATTAAAAGGAAACGTAGGTTGTTATGCGAAGTCAGATGAAGGGCCCTCAAAGACAGAGAGCAGTCAAAGACAGTCAAGGGAGGCCACCGTGCACCTGTGCAGGAGTCATTGTTCAAGACGGGCTGGTGCTGCTTCAGGCCTGCACTCTCCACATTCAGATAGGAGGCCTGCACCATCTAGTGCTGCTTCTGCACTCTGCCTTCCCTCTCTAGGTGATTCTCTGTGGTCATCCTTGAAGTTACAAAAAAAGTGTGTGTGTGTGTGTTCTCCTGTCTTCTTTACATTCTGAGTTCCAAAGACAGCAACAAGAACAACAAGGAAACTTTTGTCTTGTCTTCCAGCCCCTGGGGTGGGGCAGGGGGCAGCCAGAGGAAACTTGAATAGACAGTCTAGGTCTCTGTGTGCTACAAAAATTCATTCAGATGGAAGGTGTGAATGAGCAGTCACAGGGACAAATCCATAGGCGCTTATCAGAATAATAATGACATTTCCTGCAGAATGTCTATATGCCAGGCATTGTCCTGATTGCTTCATATCCATTAACTTCTATTTTTCAAAAACATTATATCATTATTATCATTACCACCATCTTACTGATGCTCAAAGAAATTAGACTCAAAGAGAGGTTAAGGAGCTTGCCTGGCCTCACACAAGCAGGATTTGAATTGTTTTGTCTGATGCAAGAGGTTGCAGTATTCTCTCTACTGCCCCTGCTACTGCCCATTTTTATTTTTTTATTTTTTAAACTTTTTTCTTTTTTTTTTTTTTTTGAGATGGAGTCTCGCTGTATTGCCCAGGCTGGAGTGCGATGGCACGATCTTGGCTCACTGCAACCTCCATCTCCCTGGTTCAATCGATTCTCCTGCCTCAGCCTCCCAAGTAGCTGGGCTTACAGGCATGCACCACCATGTCCAGCTAAATTTTTTTATTTGGTTTGTTTGGTTTTAGAAACAGGGCCTTACTACATTGCCTGGGCTGGTCTCAAACTTCTGGGCTTAAGTGATCCTCCTGCCTCAGACTCCCAAAGTGCTGAGATTATAGGCCTGAGCCACCGCACCCAGCCTACCCACCCATTTTTATGAATGAAAATAATTTTAATAAAGTATTCTGTCTACTGATTTATCTTCTACTTAATTATACTGTTTTAGATATGTTTAAGAAATTTTTTTAAACCATGCTGTTGGCTTTTAAATATAAATTAACTCTTGCTTGACAGTAGAAACTATTCAGTTTATGATGGTATATATAAATATAAAATTATTCTTACATTAAACTTTTGGGAGTTAGACTAATAGAGATATTCTAGAGAGTACTTAGTCAAAAAAAAGTGTGCATATACCCTATGACCCTACTGTCCCTCCCGCTGGGTATCTATCCCAGAGAAAACATCACACAGTCTAGAAGAATCTTCATTGGAGCTTTGTGGCAGTAGAAAACAAGCAATCTGGTTGTCCATCTTAGGGAAGTAGACAAGTTAAAAAGTAGGTAAGGGCTGTGTGTGGTGGCTCTTGCCTGTAATCCCAGGACTTTGAGAGGCCAACGGGGGTGGATCACCTGAAGTCAGAAGTCTGAGACCGGCCCGGCCAACATGGCAAAACCCCATCTCTACTAAAAATACAAAAAATTAGCTGGGCATGGTGGCAAGCTCCTATAATCCCAGCTACTCAGGAGGCTGAGGCAGGAGAATTGCTTGAACCCGGGAGGCGGAGCTTGCAGTGAGCCAAGATAGCACCACTGCACTTCAGCCTGGGTGACAGAGCAAGACTCCGTCCCAAAAAACAAGAAATAAAAAAAGTAGGTAAATGTGATGGATGCATATTACTGAGTTCTATGCTAGAAAGCCAATTGCATTTCCCAGAGTCTTTTGCAGCTAGAAGTTAAAATAGAAGTTAATGGATTGATGTTACTCTATCAGCTGTATTTGTGTTGCTGTAGGTGCTTCCTCATCATAAGGGCTTTTTGGGTTGTGGCAGGGCAGCTTGATTCTGGCACCAGCAACTTCCCAATACAAGTAGCTTCTTGGTAGCCTTGCGGGGATTTTTGTTTGTTTCTTAGACAGGGTTTGGCTTTGTCAGTCAGGATGAGGTGCAGGGAGTGATCTCAGCCCACTGCAACCTCCACCTCCTACGTTCAAGTGATTCTTCTGCCTCCATCTCCTGAATAGCTGGGACCACAGGTGTGCACCCATCACGCCTGGCTGAGTTTTGTATTTTTATGTAGAGATGGGGTTTCACCATATTACCCAGGCTGGTCTCCAACTCCTGGGTTCAACCAATCCACCCCTCTCTGCTTCTCAAAGTGCTGGGCTTACAGGCTTGAGCCACAGCACCTGGCCACCTTTGGGTTCCTAAATCAATTTTTGAAGGCTCAATCCTTAACCTTCCCAATGATTCTGTAAGCTGATTACCCTGTAATAAGTTTATTTCTGCCCAAATTTAAGTAGAATTTCTGTTCCCTGCCCTGACCAAAACAAACACCATTGTGTATCTTGAAAAAGAAGCCTTGGGAATAACTTGTCAGGACCGGAGAAGAGCAATCTGCCCCTCTGCAGCAGGGTAAGCAGGCTTTTGGATTTTTTTTTTTTTTTGCTAAAAATAAGACTTTGGTGTCTAGCATGTTTCATGGCTAGTAAATTTATTGTAGAAAATAAAGCTTTTTAAAACTAAACATGCAATGATATCGCTTACCAGCTATATACACAAAATGCTTAGAAATATAGCCTATCTACATCAGTAGGCACAAATATGACTTTATTTATACTCATATCCTTGGTGCAAGACTTGCAGGCACCTCAAGTGAAACCTTGAATCATGTTTTGTTTTACTTTAGACTCCTAGCTAAAATGGAATATACTTTGTTTGTGTAGTTTTACTTTAGCTTATATGAAGCTAACGATGGAATTTGAGGAATCTCAAGGAAGCTTCTCATATTCCCCTGCAGCAAAATCAGCAGCCATAATGCTGTATGAGATATATACCATGTCACTACTCTTACAAGGTACTTGCTTTATTTTTCCGGCTAAAGACAGTCATTTTCGCCATCTAAGGAAGGAGTGACCAGCCTTTAAAGCTAATGTTACAGAAGGGAGCAGGATTGGACCAGCTAGAACTGGTGCTGGCAGTGAAAGGAAGCCCCCGTTGAATGGCAACAGTTTTCCAACCACCCAGGCCTCAGGCCCCAACACTTGTAATGTACCTGAACTTTGGGCACCATGGCTAGGCTGCTAGGCTTTTTTTTTTTCTTTTTTTTTTTTTGTTTTGTTTTTTGAGACAGAGTCTTGTTCTGTTGCCCAGGCTGGGGCAGTTTTATATTTTTAGTAGAGATGGGGTTTCACTATGTTGGCCGGGCTGCTCTGAAACTCCTGAGCACAAGTGATCTGCCTGCCTTGGCCTCCCAAAGTGCTAGGGTTACAGGTGAGCCACGAAGCTTAGCCTTACCTCCATCCTTAATAGTGTAGTCAGCTGTACCTTGGGAAAGGAATTGTTGGCTGGGGGTGGACACCTGTTTTAATTTGCTAAATTACATCTGGAAAAAGGGAAAAGTTTAACCCTTAATATTCTAGAAAGGGAAAATGATACCAAACCCTAACATCATTGCTTTTGTTATTTAATTGTTAAATGCAGAACTTGAGAATTAAAAATCTATGCATAAGTGTCCACCCACCCCACTAATTATTAGACACTGGGCAAATCACTCAATGCAGGTTTCATTGCCTCACTGTGGGGATAATTTCTTTCTGATCTAATCCCAGAACTGGAACTGTGAACGTAAAACACTGTGTATGAAGCCACCTTATGAACTTGAGGAAAATCATATCATTGTCAGGCGTTAGTGTAAAAATATGTTACACTCTTGTCGTCCATGTAATGACTACCAAGTTCCCAAAACAACATCTGCTCCCCAAACTATTGCTAACAGACATCGATCATACTTCTTTAGTAAATATTTATCAGACATAAGTGTCTGTTGAATGAACACATATGTGAATGACTACAGCTGCGCTCGCTCGAGGAAGTGATTGCAGTCATGCAGGGCGTGCATGCCACAATGTTGCACAGAACCAGAAGAAACTAAGGCAGATGCTTCCTTGCTTCATCATCTGTGTCTCTCACTGAGAATACAGCAACTGAACTGTAATCACGTTTGAAATCCCTTGCAGGTGTTCTTGTCTCCTCTGCTCTAGCTCCAATGACTTTCCACATTCTGGAATCTGTGGGGATGTCTGATAATCATATGTAGTGACAGTCATTAAATTAGGAAAGAGAGGAAAGTATGGGTCATGACTGCTTCCAATGGATCCAAAACATAAATCTTGCATCTACTATGACACTAGAGCAGTTCAGTAACAGGTACGATGGTAATACCCAGTGTCTTAATAGACTCACTGATGTTTTTTCCAAAGAGTCATTTCACCAGCGTGGTGCATCTGTGTTAGTAACTGCACAGCCTTCTAATGCACATAGATGGCAATTGCTGGGTCTGTGAACAGCATAGAAACACCAAAGAACTGGGAGACAATTTTGTGAGATATGTTATCCAGAAGCTTCTTTCACTTCCTCTTTGTCTAGGGATACTGCTATGTTTGATTTTAAAGGTAGAAGATTCTCAAATAACACTGAAATATGAACTCAATTTTGGTTTGTATACTCATCAAAAATCACTTTTCAGATTCAGTTAATTATAGTAATGACTAGTTACATGTGTAAAACACAGGGTCTGACTTTTCTTCCAAAATTTGAAACAAACTTCAAGCTCTTGAAGTTATTTCTGGGCTAATGTTTTATAGAAGATTTCTTAAGACTCTACCATCGCAAAGCAAATAACGTTAGAAATGAGAAATCTTGCCAAACTTTTTATATTTTGCTATAAGCAATCCAACTGTCTGGAAAGTGTCCTCCCAAGGATTACATGAGACATATACTCTTTCACTAGTCCAAAAAAACTTCTCCTAATACATTTACCAGCCTTTGGGTGGAAACTGTTTAAGAAAACTTTTTCTCCAATAATAGCATATTCCCATGCCCCATGGCAGGCCTGCTAAATTAGTAACAGTGTGGGGAGGGCAACGATCTTGGGTTTAACCAGTACATCAGGTGATTCCAACGCAGCAGTTCTCTAACTTTCTCAAACTGTAGCCAGCCTGATATTTTGCACGTCTATGAAGTTCCCAAGTGATGCTGCCAGTCTGGGGACCACTTCTTTACAGTATTTTTTAAATCCTAGTATGACTGTCTGACAAGCCAAAACAGGCTTTCCCAAGTAATTTGACTAAGATTATCAATCATTTAAAAAATCTCCTTTCTTTCATAGATGCAGTATGTAGTGAATAGATTTAAAAAGGTATTATCCTAAGAAAGCTCCCAATTGATACTTTAATAATACCATGGTTTTGCAAACAGCTGAGTTTTGAAACTTCTGTTTTGTTGCCATTTGGTGTCTATGGACACACCCCCTGTGAAGCTACTGAAACCTCTGTTTGGCTTTGTCACTTTCCATGAGTGGTAGACATGGGGAGAGGATAACACTTGATTCCAGAATCCCCCTAGTTTCAGGTACAAATTTGTTAAATGCTATATAAGTGATTTCATAGTAGAATAAGCCTTCAGCAAAGTTGAGGACAAGGATATGACAGCAAAATTCCAGGGGAGCATGATTCACATTGTTGCAGAATAGTGGTGTCTGGAGTTGTGCTGCACACAGTCTGTACAGCCCACTCAGTAACCCACTCACCAGCTACACACATGTATTTAGTACTTTCTTTTATTCATGGCCATTAGTTGACAGTGCCTAGAGTTAACCATCAAACCCTCTGTTCTAAAGAGACAGCTCTGATAACATGCTCATGACTTCATGCAATGTAGGATAACTACTCATCTTACATTTGAGAACCAACACTTTTGGGGGTGCCTGCCCAGCCGCAGCTCCTGTCTGAAACTGCCTTCTTACTCAGGGAAGTAAACTCCTACAGCCATATCGATACTACATGATCTAAACCTCTGGTCATAGCTAATTAGATTATGAGGCGTATCAAACAAAGAAAAGAGGTTAGACTGGCTGACTTGTGGCCAACAAAAATCTATCAAGAATTTGAATGGAGAATGTGGGGACTGAAAGTATTAGGAACTGGATCATCATCAGTGCGAAGCATTAGCAGTAAAGTCCAAGGAAGTGCTAAAGTTTCTGTACCTGGCTGGGATACCACTCTTTCTGAAGTCTGGTAGCTTCTGTTGATCTATAAGACACTCTGGTTATATTACATTTATCTCTGCTTTCCCCAGACCAATTTCCCCTGTCCCCTCTCTTTCCTGCCCTGGGAGCTGATGAAAGTACTCTGCATCACTCTGGTTCTCTTGCTACCTGACTTCCCTTGGAGTTGGCCAATGGGAGGCACTTGCAAGTCATCAAACGGTGGAAGAAAAAGAAACCAGAGTGTTGCTTCCCTTCTCCCTTCCTTCATGCTTCAGTGCCTTCTCTGCTAGTAGCTGCATTCCTCTACAACTACAACCCCCATCAGGCTATCTATCTAGAAAGCTTTTAACTTTCACCAGGTTCTAGCAATATTATTTTCTCCCTCCTCCCTTTAGCCCTAAAGGCAGTAATGATTTCACACTGTTGCTGGGCTTTGTTGCCTCACCATCCCTTGTTTATTTCTTTAAACCTGCATTTCAGTTTTGGGCCCTCATCCTAAAATACACAATCCTGAATGCCATAATCCACAACGTTGAAATCTTTTTTTTTTTTTTTTTTTTTGACACGGAGTCTCGCTCTGTAGCCCAGGATGGAGTGCAGTGGTGCTATCTCCGCTCACTGCAAGCTCCGCCTCCCAGGTTCATGCCATTCTCCTGCCTCAGCCTCTGGAGTAGCTGAGACTACAGGTGCCTGCCACCACGCCAAGCTCATTTTTTGTATTTTAGTAGAGACGGGTTTTCGCCATGTTAGCCAGGATGGTCTTGATCTCCCGACCTTGTGATCCGCCCGCCTCGGCCTCCCAAAGTGCTGGGATT